>NC_069507.1:58621951-58899451 GCF_027579735.1 Bombina bombina | reverse complement strand
CACACACACATATATACATATACAAACATGTACATATATACACACACACACACACACAAATACAAACACATACACCACACACACACACATATACATATACACACATACATACAACAGACACACACACATAGATACATATACACACACATACATACAACACACACACATATATACATATACAAACACATACATATATACACACACACACATACATACATACAACACACACGCAAATACAAACACATACACCACACATACACACACACATACATACAACAGACACACACACATATATACATATACACACACATACATACAACACACACACACACAAATGCAAACACATACACCACACATACATACAAACACACACACACTTGCTTATAGTGGCATTTACAAATTAGGCATTTCCCTGTCTGAATAATAGAGGCTTCAGGTGCAGCCAGAATGTGTCAGTAGGCAGGCCACAACCACTGCTTTATGCCTTTAAGGAATTTAAAAAATATTACATGCTTTTTTTCTATAGGAGAATTCCATCGTAAATTAAGCATTACAAATATATACACATAAATTATTAAAAATAAATTAATATATACCACTCTCATTTTATTAGTAATGTTTTCAGGGTTTTGTGAATCAAGAGCAGTCAAGTGTAATCCCCTTAAAGGGACATTGTATTATTTTTGTTGCATATGCATCATATTATTTATCAGTAAATAAGCAATGCATTGCAAAACATCTGCATACAAAATATATGTTGTTGTTCATCATATCCCCTTTGCTGAGTCAAGTTAGAAACAGATATAAATTAAAGTGAATGTAAATTTTGATGCTAAAGTACCCGGTTTTTAAAACTTTGATTAAAAGCAGGGGCATTTTAATTCATCAAAATTTACATTTTACTCCTGTTGTGACAAAAAACTTACCATTTAAACTTCACAGCAGCTCCAGCTTCCTCCGGTCTCACAAGCCATTTCTGATGTCAGAAATGATTGATAGGTCATCCTCCAATCACAGCTTGCCCCCCGTGGGATTCAGTGTCTGATTTACTGCTGTGATTGGAGGAAGCCGGATGCCTCATTTTAGACCCAGGAAGAGGCTTTGAAATGGGTGGAGGAAGCTGGAGCTGCTGTGAAGATTAAAAGGTAAGTTTTTTTTCACAACAGGAGTGAAATGAAAATTTTGATGAAAAAGTTTTAAAAACCGGGCACTTTAGCATCAAAATTTACATTCACTTTAACTAGCACAGTGATCACTGCATAGTATGTTGCAGGGTTACATTTCTGGAACATACTAGATAAGCACTCCAGCCTCTCTGGAGGCAATAGAAAAAAAAAACACAATTTATTTTAGTTAAATGATAGAAGAATGGACAAAATAAATTAGAAGTATGTTTTCCATATTCTGCATGTGAAGATCATCTGTAAAAATGCCTTACTTTTTCCCCCTGCCCTGAATAAATCTGTGAAATATGTCCCCGGATATGTAACCCTTCCAAACACCTTGTGTAAAAATGAGGTAAGTTAAAGTTGGTCAGGTAAAATAAGGCCAAAATATAGGGTTTTTATAAATAAAAAAATTGCACCACAAAAGGGAAACCAGTCTGAACCTGACTTGAAATGAACCATCTTTAAAGAGATGGTAAACTATGCCTACCTTGAATTAGCGATCTTAAATGAAGTCCCAAAATAATGTAAGTTTAATTCATCATATCCGCATATTTGCTGTATATATCTAAATATTGACGATTATATATCTACATTTTTTATTTCTATCCTCCTCCCGTAGATCATCCGCCATTGTTTGAGTCCGGTCATGTTTTTTTTGTCAACCAATGACTGACCAGGCCACTCGGCGACACACCCCTAACCAAATACGCCCTTCTAGACTTACGCGTATGCCCTACCTTGTGTATCTCTGCATGAACACAAAGTATACAATACATTATGTATTGCATACATTTATCTAACGCATGCGCAGAGAGAGGAACTGCTGTGACGTGGAAAGGGGTGTTTAGCTCTCTCGCCGGGATGAAAATAATTCCAGGAAGTAATGCATGGGGAGGAGCAATAAGTGTTACAACTCTGTGAGTAAAATATTAATTTATTATACATACGAACATCGGAATTTAAAAATTATATTCGTGAATTGTGTGATCAACACTTGGAGAATAATAATTTATTGCTCAATTAGTAAAAATGTACCATCACTTTAACTGACTTGTCCAAAGACTTTCAATAGCTACATTCTGATTGGCTGTTTCTTAGTTTCAAATAACCATAAAGTTTGAAAAGTCAATTGAAATCTACTTGCAACCTATCATACTAGCCACACTCAGCACATAGTTGCACACAGTGGAGTCACAGATCAGTGATATTGCTGGCTTTTTTAAAGCTGGTACCCATGCTTTGGATTGCCACATACAATACAGAGAGGGAAGCTTATATTTTTGTATCACCCTCTGATGAAGAAGGTACTATATTACATTTGAGACCTTTGAAACGCGTTAGGAAAGAATTTGAAAGAGACTTGTGTTTGCTGTTCTTACCTGGATGGTTGTTTTTACCACTTTTGCAACACAGTTTGGGAACTTTTTCCGTACTTGGACTGTGGTTTGTTTTTACAAATTGTGGGAATTATTAAGCTTGACTGATACCTCATAATGTATTGAGGTTAAACAATGTAAGCAGCTTTTACCTAAGCGTGTAATACAATTTGTGTGATTTTATATACAGTATTGCACTATTGTTTGGTATTTTTTGTATCCTCCCATATATTCGGCCCCCTGTGACGTGAAGAAGGGAAGGAGAAAGGATAGAGGATATTAAACCATACCCAGGTTGCACTGAAGCAAACATTCGAACTGACTGATACGGGACCCACTATTTAAAGATGCACAGCACTTACCTCATTTGATTGAGGTTACTTCTAGCAAGTGGGCAATTCTCTACACATATATGTGGACATCATTGTAACAACTCCGTACCAGATCTACAGTGACAATTGCACACGTCTGATTTAGCAACTTGTTGCTCTGATTTTGCATATTTAATCTTTTCACTTGATTTTATTGAATACTGGGTTTGCAAGGACAATAACCATTTTTAACATTTGTTTACGAAGTACTCAGTATTTAACCTGCAGGCGGATTTATGGCTTGTGACTAGTTCTTTGTATGTATGTATTTATTTGAGACAGTTGTTTTTAGGAGATAATTATCTCTTTTAAAGGGAGATAATACTCATATGCTAAATCACTTGAAACTGATGCAGTATAACTGTAAAAAGCTGACAGGAAAATATCACCTGAGCATCTCTATGTAAAAAAAGGAAGATATTTTACCTCACAACTCCTCAGCTCAGCAGAGTAAGTTCTGTGTAAAAAGTTATACTCAGCTGCTCCCAGCTGCAGGTAAAAATAAAAAAAAATGAAGAAATGAACAGCAGCCAACCAGCATCAGCAGTGCTGAGGTCATGAACTCTTACTGTGATCTCATGAGATTTGACTTAACTCTCATGAGATTTCATAGTAAGCTTCCTTTACCTGATTGGTGAAATAATATGAGAGTTCACAAGGATCATCCCCTAAGCTGTCCTAGGACAGACACACTAAAATGCTGCTTAGAAATACTTTACAATGTGAGATGTCTACTGAGGAACTTTTGAGGTAAAATATCTTTCTTTTTTACATAGAGATGTTCAGGAGATATTTTCTAGTCAGCTTTTTACAGCTATGCAACATCACTTTCAAGTGTTTAAACATTTGGGTTTTATGGCCCTTTAATTTAGATACATTTGCATATTCCAATAGAACGTTTCCGGTTTTATTCTTTTGATTGGAACTAACTTTATCTTTATAACTCAATAGTGCGCCTTTTTCCACCCTTCCCATACACATCTCTGCTTTGCAATTTGGACATTAGATACTCTTGGGTGGGGATCCAGGTGTTTTTCTATGTTCAGGTATTAGGCTGCCTATTTAACGTTATATATTATAGACTACACTGTCCCAGGGTTTTTAACTTAGCGCTGATTTCGCTCCACTTTTCTCTTAATACCTATATATATAAAATGTAGTCTCACCATGCTTAGCAAATCAATTGCGATACATTTTTAAAATATGATGAAGACATAGACATCAGAGTTATAAAAAATGGACAATATCTATTTGTTCATATACAGGTGAAAATGCCTTCAGCATGCAGATTATGTATTCACTGCTCTTTGTTTTGTGGAGAAATTCTTAGAATTCATTTGACTTCTGCATTATACATTACACCCCAGGGGTGAAACAAGTGATTGACAAGTATTGATGTTTGAGAGGAACAAGACAGCTTTATATAAGAGTAGAATCCAAGATGACAGGCCACATGCCTACTGTAAATAGTTTTTGAGGCAACAGAGAAAATGTTTTGAAGTTGTGTTTTAAGGGTAGACAAAATTAATAAATGAGTTTTATCTGACACGTATTAGTGTACAATGTTTCATCTAATTTTAACACTTTATATATGTAAAAAAAATAAATAAATATGGAATGTTAAAACTTTATACATATATATTTACAGGATGTATTAATATGTGTATATACACATATTAATACATACATATATATGTATATAAGCATATACATATATATTTACTGAGCACACACTGTTTCCATAGACCACAATGTAAAGGCACTTTTCAGTGCCGTTTTTTTTTCTAAAACCCTAACCCGCCAAATTTAGCCACTCATAACGGCTTTTTGCAGTTATTTAATTAAAAAATAAAGCTGCTACTATCTTTATTTTTTAATAAAGTATAATACCCTGTATTTTGGGGGCATTTGGTGGACAGTTATAAAATGATCTCTGGTTAATTTTATAAGCTCTAATTGCCACCGCAAGCTCATAATGACTGATTATTTATCGCACGCCCGCAAACGGGCAGTAAATTAGCGCTCCACTTGTAATCTAGCCCTTAATGTTTAATGCTTGCAAAAGGGTTAAACACACAGTAGAAGTACAGCTCAGGACCTGCAAAGCACTCAAGGTTTCGAATGGAAAAATTAGTCATGTAACTAGCGCTACATTTTCTGCTCAGGACCTGCAGTGAGTGATCTGCGGGTCCCTAGAGGTACTTCTTCTGTTCGTTTAACCCTATGTGGGGGTTAAGCACACAATTGTTTAAGGTTGCTAGTCTTAAAAATACATGTCCTAATGAATTGTTGTAGGTACATTTTCTTTGATCATGGCCCTTTAAGAAACTTAAATGAGCAAATATTATTCATAGAAAGTAATAAATCTGAGATTTACATGTATATACATTTTGGTCACCTTTCAATATAAGCATTTTTGCAATATACTTCCAAAGTCAAAATTGGCAGAGCGTTTATACTATTGTAGTATATTCCTTGTTTACATTGGAGGAAATTACGGAGATTTGCGCATGCGCAGACTGTTCTCTGTCCGGAGCATGCATCTATGCACAAGCAGAGAGTGGATGGGAATGCTCTCTACGTCACAAAGTGGAAAAACCAGGAAATCGAAGTGGGCGGAGAAAGGACACGATAATAGTAAGAAATCTTTTATAAATACGTTTGGTGAAAAAAATTTAAAAAGTTATTTCAACGACTTTGATGTTAATCATATAAAGAATCTAAATACATAATCAAGAAACATTAAAGGGATATGAAACCCAAAAATGTTCTTTCAGGATTTAGATAGATCATACATTTGTAAACAACTTTCCAATTTACTTCTACTATCAATTTTGCTTTATTCTCTTGGAATCTGTTCTTGAAGGAGCAGCAATGCACAACTAAGAATTTAGCTGAACATATTAGTAAGCCAGTCACAAGAGACATATATGTGCAGCTACCAATCAGCAGCTAGCTCCCAACTCCTAAACCTACCAAGGTATAATTTTCAACAAAGGATACCAAAAGAACTGAGCAAATTAGATAAAAGAAGTAAATTGGAAAGTTGTTTAAAATGATATGCTCTATCTGATTTACAAAAACACATTTTTAGTTTCATGTTCTTTAAATTTACCATCACTTTAACAGCCCAAAATATTGAAGAAGACAAAAAAAAAAAAGAAAAAAACCAAAACAGGAAGTATTAGACCATACATCACACACAGTGCACATTTAATCACACAGCTGCCAAGATATTATTTCTAGGAGAGGAAATTGAAACTATTTTTAATTCACACAAAAACATAACTAACAAACACAAAGAAGATAATGACACAAAAATAGAAGACAGAACGGCAATTAATTATGTCAGTGATAAATTGGTTTGGGAAACAGAACATAAAATATGAGATTATTAGAAAAAAAAGACATGTAGCTTAGTTTGTATTTGATCTTGGACCTTATTTTAAGATCATAATAAATTGTATTCTGTCCTAAATGTTATGAATATATTTATTTTAGGAGCATTTGCTAGTTGTGAGGATAAACTAGAATATATTCCTAAAATATAAATCGGCTATAACATGACATATAAAGTGTTAAATGAGGAATGCATAAGGTGGTATTGCTTAGTTTATTATTATATTCTTGTTAAATGGACACTTTAGTAGAAAAGTTACATGCTCTAATTCACTGGAGCTTGCAATTTTTGCTTTACTCACAGAAAGGTTAAATTCATAGGGAAAGTATCTCTTGAGAGCCTTAAAGGAACATTAAACATTAAATACATTTAAAGCATTATTTTCCATTTAATCAGGAAAATAAAATATCTATATCTTATAAATATGAAAAACATAGTTAATAGTTTTAATATTGCAATTTATACTTTCAATGCTATTTTTATCTTTGCAAGTTGGGAAGATCAGGACTCTGCTGTTGCGCTCTCTGACAGTATATGTTGCAATGTAACGAAAGAGGCTTTTAACGCATGAGCAGGTCCACAGCTCAACGGGAGCGCGCTTGAGAGATACGTATAGAGCGGATGGGACCGCTCTATACGTCAGACAGTGCAGAACTCGGAAGTGGAGACTGAGAGGAATCCTAATGAAAACTGCATATAGTTTGTATAATAAAAATAAAAGAAATTGTAGTTTTATTACAGAAAAATACTTAGCGGTTTAACTAAATAACAGTAAAGCAATACTTAGGAGGAATCGTCACAGTGAAAATTGACATTCACTTTAAGAATAGCAGGTCCTGAGATAAAAACAGTTGTGTGACTGCCACTGCTGACTGACAAACTGGCTTGCCCTAATCCAAAACCTTAAAGGGATTTGAAAGTCCCTTTTTATTTGCATAAAATAATAACTACATTGCAAAAGATCTGCATGCAAAAGAAATGCTTTTAAAGCATTTAATACTGTAATTCTTTTAGAAAAACATGCATTGTTTTGCAGGCTCGGGACACACCTCTTGAAAAGCCTATTGAGTGTTGGCTTTCTTACTTCCTTTGCTGTGATCAATTAGAAACATATATTAATGAGTACTTGCTTTAAATCAATACTCAGGATGAAGAAGTGTCAGGGTGCTAAATCTATCCCTAAACATAGCTCTATCGCTAAAATTTAATATTGGCCACATTCCAAAAACGTACCTAATGATAACACTTACCCTAACCATACGCCTTACACTAATGCTAATCCTAATCCTAGCCACATCCTCAACTAATTTTAACATTATATCTATCATTTATTTACTTTTTAAAGGGACACTAAGCACTAAATACATTTTATAACCATAGTATTGAGGTTATTCTGGTGCTAATGTGTTTGCACATGTGCAGCAACTCCCCTTCATATACCCGTAGTGTAACTTAGGTTGTAACCATAATTAGAGGGAGGTGCTTAATATTCCTTTAATTTCCCTTTAAACATGTCCCTTACTGTAGCCAACCCCAACCCTAAATCTATCCCTAATGTAAGATCTAAATATTTCTATAACCTTATATCTAAATTTAACCATTTTATTACTCTATCCCTAACCTTAGCTTGGACCCCATACATAAAAACCTAGCCCACTTTTTAGTTGAACATCCATTTAAAGGATAGCTTACCCACATTTTTACTTCCCTTTAATTTGTTCCCAATTAACCATTTTACCCACTAGAGTGTATAATTAAATTTTTTACAAGTTTACCATTATTTCAGCATTTAAAATAGCTGATTTAGCCTGTGGTATCCCAACCAATACTGAAAGTTTCAATTCTTAAGTATAGGCTATTGACAAGCAATGTAAACACAGCCAGTAGAAGAAATTACACTCCCAGTGGAGTGTAGAAGAGTTAAGTAATAACATGTTAATTTCCCTTCGTTATCTCTAAGTATTGGGCTTTGGTTTACAGACACATATAAGATAAGGAAGCAAGTGTGTGTACACAAAGCGATTACATAAAAAGATCTGATTTTACCTACAAGCACAACCCATTTTAATAGATTGATGTTTCAAAGCACAAAACCAGCTTTTTCATATACACAGATAAACCTGAAAATGCAATTTCTCATAATTTTATACTCTGCAGCTGGTATAACAAGTCATTGAAAGAAGTACAGAAGACTACAACTTCCGGTTGGGGGTGGAGCTCTGCAGCAGCACGCTCCATGTCGACGTTGGAACCAACGGCCTGAGATTCGCTTCCCCACTCACAGCCAAAATAGGCCTGCTTGCTGAAAGGGTTTTGTCATTGGCGGCTGGCGTGGTAATTTGCTCGCCGAGTTGGAAGTCTACCTGGCCGGGTTGGCCTGCAGTTGTCCCGCAATTTATTTTTACCCACCTGCAGAGATGTCCTAACCAGAGAGAAACTATCACTGTAGCGCTAGAGGTACATCCAGAAAAGGAATTTTCTTACCGCGTGTGCTGGGTGGTCCACTCCGTACTTGCAGCGCTGGTGTACCAGGAAGTGGTTTGGAGTCTGTGAATCGGCCAGGTGGAAGAATGCGCTATAGTTGCAGCAAAAGCCAGAAAGGACCTGGAGGTACGGGTCACAGAGTCTGAAGCTGGTGGTTCCTGTACAAGGCTTCTTGAAGTTGCTAAAGATCACAAGTTCTTTTTTTTACTTTTTCCTAGTTTAACGACAGCACGATGTGCAAGTGAAGCGTACACTGGGACATGGGACTGTTCTATTTCTATCTGTCCCTATTTATAAAAAAAAGTTAAGAAAACTGTATCCCACAATAAGCAGAGAAGAACTGAAATTGGCTAATAATATTTGATGAACTGGCTCTTTTTATACTGAAAAATTTGGGCCCTGGAAAGGAGATGTTCATCAGACTATTGTGTTATTAAAAAAAATATATACAAAAGTGAAAAAAGAAAAGGAAAAAAGGGTTGTTAGAAGGAACTATGTTCTATGAATCTTTTCCTAACCTTTTTGGATGTCAATTCCTGCTATATGTTGGGACTATTTTGCTCCAAAATTGGACTATGTTCAAGAGAGTCTATACTGTTAGTGGTTTTATTTGTACAATCTGTTTGGGTCTGTATTATGGCTGTTATGTTTAAAAATCACTGTAGAAAACCGGTAAGCGGGGGGGGGGAAGGGGGAACCTCTATAAAAGAAGTATCTTCAGGAATATCATGATTAATGGCGCAGTCTAGTTTATTTTATTAGTATTGTATATAATATATAGGCTATAAGTGCTCAAGGTTTGGGTGCCACTTAGTGTCTGACCTATTACTTTAATTACTCTGTTTTTTGTTTTTGTTTGTCGGCTTTTGTTCTCCTCTTATTGTATGAACGAGGTTCCAATGCAGATTCTGGTACATTGTGGCAAGGGATTCATTCCCGTTTGTATTACTTCAAACTGTTAATTAGGCAGGTTAAGTTTAACTTAGGTAATAATCTTGGTGTCTTTCCTGTATCACCAAAGAAATATATCACAGGCTCATCTCACTAATTAAATGCTCACAAACATTTTAATATGTATCACATATTTGTCTCTATAGTAATTGTTTTTGCACTCCTGAAATCACCAAGTGTAAAAGCTTGGCATTGTTTGTTGGTTTTTATTTATGCACTTTATTTAATGGAAAAATTTGTCACACAAGTGAAATTCTATTCCCTAAAATGCCTGCGAAACTCAAAGATAAGAAATCTAAAATGGCTGATACTATTATAGACACCCTAAACGATCCAGCCGTGCTCTCTTTTGACACCCAAGCTCTAAATCTAAATTAACAGAAATGTTTACTCCTCAATTTGAGGTAATCAAAAAAGAATTAGGTTCTATCTCTACTGAAATAGTCACAATGTCCACTGAAGTTAGACAATTTTCAACTAGGCTACTAGAGGCAGAGAGCAGAATCTCAGATCTAGAAGATCAGGTTAATGTTCGTAAAAATACAAATAAAAAACAAGATGCTAAAATAAACAATATGCAGCTACACCTGGAGGATCTAGAGGATATTAGACTAGTTGGACTGCCAGAATCACCTGAATATGATGATTTAGTAAAATTTACTTTCACTACACTGCCCCAGGCTTTAGGTATGCCATTACAGCTTCTACCACTTGCTGTTAAGAGGGCACACAGAATTGGTCCTAAGAAATCTCTTCTAGATGGGTCCACAAAGAATAGAATGTGCATATTTAAACTCTTAAAATTTAAAGATAAGTTAGAATTACTTAAGCTATTTAAGAAAGCTGACCCCCCACTATTTGGAAATAATAGGGTTTTACTGTTTCAAGATTTCTCCAGTGAGACCTCCTCTAAAAGGAGAATAATGGGCCCCTACTGAACTCAATTAATTAATAAAGGTGTAAAACTTTGTTTGATTTACCCGGCTCGAGTCATAGTGGAAGATAATGGTGCCCGGCTCACATTCAATGATGTGGACGAAGTTCAAGAATTTATAGGTTCTAAAAAAGTGATAGACAATTTAGACATATATTTGTATATTTATGGGATTTATCTGTTTTTTTTTATTGTTATTTTTCACTATACCCTTTTTTTTTTTTTTCTTCCTCTCTCTGCCTCTGTCTCACGCCCGCTTTCTCCCCCTCTTCCCATCCCTCCCCGTTTAGGATTATTTGCTATGTCCCAATGTTTGGATTTTAGTTAATGGAGGGAATTAATATGCTATCATGGAATATTGGAGGAATATCTTCCCCTATTAAGCGTAAACTGGTTATTAAAACCCTGGCTAAACATCAACCGGATGTTGTCTTCCTTCCGGAGACACATCTTAATGAGCAAGAAGCAGCCAAATTGAAGATAAAATGGGTAGGAAAAGTGATTTCCACTACTGGGGTCAATAGAAAATGTCGGGTGGTGGTTCTTTTAAAGTACAAAATTTGTCCTGTGCAATATATATGCACCGAAAAAAAAATTCTGTTGAATTTTGGAAGAAAATTAAAGTTAAATTAAAGTTAAATTATTCCCTTTCATCTGTGAAAATCTAATATTAGGTGGGGATTTTAATATGACACTATATCCAGAACTAAATAGATTTTCTAATAAAAATATGTCAGAATATAAGAAAAACGCAAAGTATTTTAAGAGTTTCGGCTATAATTTAAAAGTGGTTGATATATGGGGGTTGAAAACCCTGATACCCAATTATTTTCTTGCGAATCTAAGGCATATAGAACTTTTTCTAGAATTTACTTATTTTTAATTGCTGAATCTTTATCTATCCTTAAAATGGAAGTAGGCATTGGACAAATTATCAAATCATGCAATTATCTCTCTATCTTTTCCTAATCTTACAAAAGATAAATCACAAATACCTGTTTTCTTTTCCCCCCAATACTTGTATATTAATCCCAAAATTGGTATCTGGCTAAAATATAAATGGCAGGAACATTCTTCCCATAATTCGGATTACCTTAATAAAGTAGAAATCTTTTGGGAAGCATTTAAAGCAGTGCTAAGGGGTGAAATCAAGGCGTATTTAAGTATATGGAATAAAAAGAGCAAGGCGGCGGAAATCAAACAGTCAGGAATTCATATGGGAGATATTATTCTGATCGCTCTTTGATGAATTGGAAAAAATATACGGAAAGCAGGAAAGAGAGAGATCTCTTTTTAAGGCAGAAATTATTATTAGAAGAATTAAAAGTAAATTCCAATTTTTATTGTGCCTCAGTTCAATATAAGCCCCTTAATATAAAAGGTAACATGTAAATAACCATCTTTTCAATCAGTTTATACATACTGTACTAATTTATAAAGATATGGGAGGGGGGAAAACAGGACCACTATTTTCTTTGATGTACAAATAATATACTGACAGACGTTATTTTTATTTTTTTTATTGTTGCAAACTTTATATTTGTAAAGAAACAAAATTATCATTTATGTTGCATGTCTGCTGTTGTGAGTTTTTTCTTATGCTTTCTTCTCAATACAAAGCATGACAATAAAAAGGAGATCTTTTATAATCTGGATGCACTGTCTCTCTAACATAAATATACATCAATTATTACTGTGTTGGATTCTTTCTTAACCCCTTAACAACCGCCAACGTACCCCATATGTAATGTCGGCGGTTGTTAACAAGCTGTCTTATTGGGCTTGTTTATACTGCAGGCATGTCCGGTCGACCCTCGCTAAGCTGTCAGCATTTATCATTGCACAAGCATTTCTAGTGAAATGCTTGTGCAATGCTACCCCCTGCACACCGGACGCTAGCAGGGAGTGTCAATCATCCTGATCGTATTGGATCAGGATGATTAAAGACCGCCACCTAAAACGTGGCGGACGAGTTAAGGAACAGCAGTCTTACGACCGTTACTTCTTAAAAGGACAGTCAACAGCAGATTTTTTGTTGTTTAAAAAGATAGATAATCCATTTATTACCTATTCTCCAGTTTTGCATAACCAACACATTTAAAATAATACACATTTTACCTCTGTGATTACCTTGTATCTAAGCCTCTGCAGACTGACCCTTATTTCAGTTCTTTTGACAGACTTGCATTTTAGCCAATCAGTGCTCACTCCTAGGTAACTTCATGTGCATGAGCTCAATGTTATCTATATGAAACACATGAAATAATGTCCTCTAGTGGTCAAAAATGCATTCAGATTAGAGGTGGCCTTCAAGGTCTAAGAAATTAGCATATGAACCTCCCTGGTTTAGCTTTTATCTAAGAATAGCAAGAGAACAAAGCAAAATTGGTGATAAAAGTAAATTGAAAAGTTGTTTAAAATTACATGTCCTATCTGAATCATGAAAGTTTTTTTTGGACTTGACTGTCCCTTTAACTTCTGAATCCAGCAAGCCAGAAACTTCGCGTGGACAAAGCAGTATCCGCTGCTTAGTAAATATACTCCTATACCTGCATGCCTAGTACTAGCAGAGTTTTGCCGCTTCAGGCAAATCTGCTCTAGGAAACCCCTTATTGACCATGCGACGTACAGGGTACATCAGTCATTAAAGGGATATGAAACACAACATTTTTCTTTTGTGACTCAGACAGAGCATACCATTTTAAAAAAGTTTCCAATTTACTTCTATTCTGAAATTTGTGTTGTTCCCATGATATTCTGTGTTGAAGAGATACCTAGGTAGGCATCTGGAGCACTAAATCGCAGGAAAGAGTGCAGCCATCTAGTGCTCTGCAAATGGATAACATTCTTGCAAAACTGCTGCCCTAAAGTGCTCCAGAAATGGGCCGGCTCATAAGCTTAGGTCCATGTTTTTCAACAAAAGATACAAAAGAATGAAGGAAAACTAGTGATAGAAGTAAATTAGAAAGTTGTTTAAAATTGCACGCTCTATCTGAATCATGAAAGAAAAATGTTGGGTTTCAAATCCCTCTAAGGGGTTAAAGGGATAGAAAGCTCAGAACTAAGCTTGTATGATTTAAATAGAGCATGTTATTTTAAGCCGAAGTTAGAATATCGCGACCGTGAGAAAAATACTAACACTAAAACAGTCCTAACTTTTACTTGAAGCATTTTTCCCAATACATGTGTATTGCAAATATGTTTCTATTTAATGATGTAATTCATCTATGTGCATTTCAATTTTGACCAGAATATCCCTTTAAAGTTAGCTTCAGCGCAGCAATGCACTACTGGTATCTACCTAAACACATCTAGTTAGCCAATGACAAGAGGCATATGTGTATAGCTACCAACTGTGAAAAGAAGACATGCTCTATCTAAAGCATGAATGTTTAATTTAGACTTTCATGTCTCTTTAAATTAGCACTTTCATAGTTTGATGTCTCTTATTCACTGCAAGACTAGTGTCATTATTAAGGGACACTAAACACATTTCATGCACCCCCCTCTAACTATGGGCACTGCACTTTTGGAACCTTGGTTACACTACAGGTATATGGAGTAGAGTTACTGGACGTGCAAACACATCGATCAGCACTGGGATGTAGTGAAAGCCATGTGACGACATGGCGGAACCCAGGACTAATGGGAGACGAGGAATAACCTGAATACTATGCTTATAAAATGTATTTAGTGTTTAATGTCCCTTTACCCAAGTAAGTGGTACCCTTGTGAGGATGAAGACTGAAGAAGCCCTTTTGGGCTCAGTTTCAGGACTAATTCTCTAACGTTTAAATTGATGCTACAGTTGGTTATTGAATGATTTATCTCACCAGTCATTTCCATTTGCAGAATCATTGTGTGCTATTTATATTTTTCTGAGAATGGGCACATCTATACTATTTCAATTTTTCAAACATGTTTATTATTATTAATTCCCTATAATGAATCCTCTCTATAATATAAATTATAGAGTCCATAGTCCCTTGAGTGAGATCCAGTGTACTTACAGAACCAGAGATAAGCTGACATGACTTGTAAGCATGGAATTCAGTTATATCTAAAGTTATATTATTATAGGTTTGGAAGTCACTCTGACACATGTAATAACCTGGACTAATGTGTTTTATTAGTATTCCAATATTCAATTATATTCTGCCTTCAGCAGATGTGACATATGTCTCTGGCAATGTTATTAAAAATCTAACGCCTAGATTTAGAGTTCTGCGTTAGCCGTCAAAACCAGCGTTAAGGGGTCCTAATGCTGCTTTTTACCGCCCACTGGTATTTAGAGTCAGGCAGGAAAGGGTCTAATGCTCACTTTCCACCCGCGACTTTTCCATACCGCAGATCCCCTTACGCCAATTGCGTATCCTATCTTTTCAATGGGATCTTCCTAACGCTGGTATTTAGAGCCTTGGCTGAAGTGAGCGGTAGACCCTCTACCGACAAGACTCCAGCCGCAGAAAAAAGTCAGGAGTTAAGAGCTTTATGGGCTAACGCCGGTTTATAAAGCTCTTAACTACTGTGCTCTAAAGTACACTAACACCCATAAACTACCTATGTACCCCTAAACCGAGGTCCCCCCCCACATCGCCGCCACTCTAATAAAATTTTTTAACCCCTAATCTGCCGACCGGGACACCGCCGCCACCTACATTATCCCTATAAACCCCTAATCTGCTGCCCCTAACACCGCCGACACCTACATAATATTTATTAACCCCTAATCTGCCCCCCCAACATCGCCGCTACCTAACTACACTTATTAACCCCTAATCTGCCGACCGGACCTCGCCGCTACTCTAATAAATGTATTAACCCCTAAACCGCCTCACTCCCGCCTCGCAAACACTATAATAAATTTTATTAACCCCTAATCTGCCCTCCCTAACATCTGTGACACCTAACTTCAAGTATTAACCCCTAATCTGCCGCCCGGACCTCGCCGCTACTCTAATAAATGTATTAACCCCTAAACCGCCTCACTCCCGCCTCGCAAACCCTATAATACATTTTATTAACCGCTAATCTGCCCTCCCTAACATCTGTGACACCTAACTTCAAGTATTAACCCCTAATCTGCCGACCGGACCTCGCCGCTACTCTAATAAATGTATTAACCCCTAAAGCTAAGTCTAACCCTAACCCTAACACCCCCCTAAGTTAAATATAATTTTATTCTAACGAAATAAATTATTTCTTATTAAAAAAATTAATCCTATTTAAAGCTAAATACTTACCTGTAAAATAAACCCTAATATAGCTACAATATAAATAATAATTACATTGTAGCTATTTTAGGATTTATATTTATTTTACAGGCAACTTTGTATTTATTTTAACCAGGTACAATAGCTATTAAATAGTTATTTACTATTTAATAGCTACCTAGTTAAAATAATTACAAAATTACCTGTAAAATAAATCCTAACCTAAGTTACAATTAAACCTAACACTACACTATCAATAAATTAATTAACTAAACGACCTACAATTACCTACAATTAAATCAACTAAACTAAATTACAAAAAAACCCCCCACTAAATTACAAAAAAATAAAAAAAGATTACAAGAATTTTAAACTAATTACACCTACTCTAAGCCCCCTAAAAAAATAACAAAGCCCTCCAAAATAAAAAAATGCCCTACCCTATTCTACAATAAAAAGTTAACATCTCTATTACCTTACCAGCCCTTAAAAGGGCTTTTTGCGGGGCATGCCCCAAAGAAATCAGCTCTTTTGCCTTTAAAAAAAACATACAATACCCCCCAACATTACAACCCACCACCCACATACCCCTAATCTAACCCACCCAAACCCCCCTTAAAAAACCTAACACTAAGCCCCTGAAGATCTTCCTACCTTGTCTTCACCCAGCCGGGTACCATCCGATCCGTCCAGAAGAGGTCCTCCAGAGGGTCCGAAGTCTTCATCCTATCCGGCCGGAAGAGGTCCTCCAGAGGGTCGGAAGTCTTCATCCAGGCGGCATCTTCTATCTTCTTCCATCCGGAGCGGAGCGGGTCCATCTTGAAGCAGCCGGCGCGGATCCATCCTCTTCTAAAGACATCCTAACAGCGAATGAAGGTTCCTTTAAATGACTTCATCCAAGATGGCGTCCCTCGAATTCCGATTGGCTGATAGGATTCTATCAGCCAATTGGAATTAAGGTAGGAAAAATCTGATTGACTGATTGAATCAGATTCAAGTTCAATCCGATTGGCTGATCCAATCAGCCAATCAGATTGAGCTCGCATTCTATTGGCTGATCGGAACAGATTTTTTCTTGGTTCAGAACTCTGGACAGCAGTTTTTGATTGGTGGATGAATTTATCCATCAATCAGCAAAGACAACCTAGGTTGTTCACCAAAAATGGGCCGGCATCTAAACTTACATTCTTGCATTTCAAATAAAGATACCAAGAGAATAAAGAACATTTGATAATAGGAGTAAATTAGAAAGTTGCTTAAAATGTCATGCTTTATCTGAATCACAAAAGAAAAAAAAAGTGGGTTCAGTGTCCATTTAAAGAGTTAGTAACAACAGGCCTGATATAGAAAAGTTGCAAACTGAGCTTCTCTCCTTCATTAGAGGGAGCAAATCTGCTAGAGTATCAAAATTTATAATAAATAGACACAAAACACTAGGAGGGGTTGGAGGACCGGCATTGTTAGATTACTATAAGGCCGCTAGAATAGCACAGGATAAAATGCTTTTACAGAAGTCAACAGATGCATTGTGGCCCAGATTGGAGGCAGAGATGGGAGGCTGGGGTGAACCAGATTCAATCTTCTGGGACAGGAAAATTCAACAATCCACTTCATCCAACTCAACACCATACACTTCAGAGCTTACCTTACATACATGGTCGAAAGTGATATTGGGCAACGATCTAATGCCAAGATTTTCTCTTTCAACTCCAATTCAATATATCTTTCCTGACGAGCTAAGACCACAGTTTAAAAAGTGGGAGAATAAGGGACTGTACTGAGTTGCAGACATATTAAATAACGGGAAGTTGCTCTCCTTCAATCAATTGCAAGAGAAAGTAGCACCAATACAAATACATTGGTATCTTTACCTCCAACTCAGCTCCTCAGTCAGATCATTTCTCAGAGACACTCAGAAGGGAGCCCCTACTATTTTGGAACTACTTTGTAATAGCCCCCATCGCTTCAAACACACTATTTCCAGACTATACTTGACTATTCAATCTGGTCCACTTAAGACCAAATCCTCGGTTATGACAGCCTGGGAAAGGGACTTGAATATGACTAAAGACCTAGTGGACTGGGAACACCTATTTCAGACCGCTGATAGAGGCCTTTTGAGTGCAGACTTAAAAGAAAACGTTATGAAAACACTTTTCCGATGGTACCTGACACCGGTTAAGACCGCACATATGTCCACACAAGGCAGCAAACTATGCTATCGAGGGTGCGGGGAGGTAGGCACATATCGCCATATGTAGTGGGACTGCGCTGGGGTCAATGCAATCTGGATGAGATTGGCTTCTTTCATGGGTCGCCTGATAGGTGAGGAAATCAATTTCACTATACAACAAGCTCTCTTACACAATCACAACACCTTATATAACAAATACTTAAATACCTTTTTCAATATTCTATGTACGGTCACCAGAACATGTATTGCTAAATATCGGAAGACAGGGGTCCCTACCTGGTCTGAAATAGTTAATAAGATACAATACACATACAATATGAACGAATTGGCATCTGGGATCCTAGACAACAAGGACACATTTCATCAGATCTGGTTCTATTGGATAAAT
The DNA here is from genome assembly GCF_027579735.1 of Bombina bombina. Classification (NCBI taxonomy): domain Eukaryota; kingdom Metazoa; phylum Chordata; class Amphibia; order Anura; family Bombinatoridae; genus Bombina; species Bombina bombina. The sequence continues at coordinate 58,880,971 of NC_069507.1, read as the reverse complement.
GGGGATGTTTCAGACCGGGATCTACCCAATAGGAGTACCATACCTTGATCAACATGCATTACACACTTAGATTCAAAAGCACTACCATGATAAGCTTATCCAGCTGTTGCTGGATATGTTGTCACCTTTACCCATGTTATATCCCCCCCCCCCTTTTTTTTCAATATAAATTTATGGTATAACCTACCTTCCTTGTCTTACATTGCTCAAGGGGATGTTTTTCCCCCTTTCTCTTTTATGTCTCTTAGAGGGAGGTCTAGGACACCATATATGTTATGTTTTACATCATGATTGCGGAGAACTGAGATCTAATTTTTGAATATTTGAGTTATACAAGTTCAAAACTTTATTTGTTATGACAATGTGTTTTATTTTCAATTTGTTTGAAAACGTAATTGGCAAATTTTGATGTAAATGTACTTCATAAATCTTTGGCAAACTTTAATAAAAAATATTTAAACATAAAGAGTTAGTAACTTCCCCTGTGGAGACATGAGCAGGTCAGGAGGCATCATGATAGAGTAAAATAAGCATTGCAAGAGGCAAAAAATATTTTTAACCCCTTAATGACCGAGGACGTGCAGGGTACGTCCTCAAAAAAAAGGCAGTTAACGCCTGAGGACGTACCCTGCACGTCCTCGGTGTGGAAAGCAGCTGAAGCGATCCTGCTCGCTTCCAGCTGCTTTCCGGTTATTGCAGTGATGCCTCGATATCGAGGCATCCTGCAATAACCATTTTTAGCCATCCGGTGCAGAGAGAGCCACTCTGTGGCCCTCTCTGCACCGGACATTAACGGCTATGTTCGTTGGTGGGTGGGAGCCGGTGTGGGAGGTGGGTGGCGGCCATCGATGGCCTTTGTGATGCGGAGGGGGGCGGGATCGGGGGCGGGGACGACCGGGGGGACGGGCACGGACGCGCGCACGTGCACGGGGAGCCGGGCGGGCGCGTGCACGGGGAGGGAGCGGGTGGGAACCACTACGCTACAGAAAGTTTTTATCTTATAAGTGGGGATCAAAGGGGTTTATGTATTTGTTTGTTGATCGGTTTGGCTGGGGGGATATTGGACTGTGGGGGGGAAGCTACACTACAGAAACAAATCAAAAAAAATAATAAAAAAAACATTTTTATTTGCAAACTGGGTACTGGCAGACAGCTGCCAGTACCCAAGATGGCCCCAATAAGGCAGAGGGGGAGGGTTAGGGAGCTATTTTGGGGGGATCAGGGAGGTTGGGGGCTAAGGGGGGACCCTACATAGCAGCATATGTAAATATGCTAAAAAAAAAATATATATATTTTTTTAATACCTTTTATTTTAGTACTGGCAGACTTTCTGCCAGTACTTAAGATGGCGGGGGACAATTGTGGGGTGGGGAGGGAAGAGAGCTGTTTGGGAGGGATCAGGGGGTGGGATGTGTCAGGTGGGAGTCTGATCTCTACACTAAAGCTAAAATTAACCCTGCAAGCTCCCTACAAACGACCTAATTAACCCCTTCACTGCTGGCCATAATACACATGTGATGCGCAGCAACATTTAGCGGCCTTATAATTACCAAAAAGCAACGCCAAAGCCACATATGTCTGCTATTTCTGAACAAAGGGGATCCCAGAGAAGCATTTAAATCCATTTGTGCCATAATTGCACAAGCTGTTTGTAAATAATTTTAGTGAGAAACCTAAAGTTTGAAAAAGTGAACAATTTTTTTTTATTTGATTGCTTTTGGCGGTGAAATGGTGGCATGAAATATACCAAAATGGGCCTAGATCAATACTTGGGGTTGTCTACTACACTACACTAGAGCTAAAATTAACCCTAGAAGCTCCCTACATGCTCCCTAATTAACCCATTCACTGCTGGGCATAATACACGTGTGGTGCGCAGTGGCATTTAGCAGCCTTCTAATTACCAAAAAGCAAAGCCAAAGCCATATATGTCTGCTATTTATGAACAAAGGGGATCCCAGAGAAGCATTTACAACCATTTATTCCATAATTTCATGAGTTGTTTGTAAATAATTTCAGTGAGAAACCTAAAGTTTGTGAAAAAATTTGTGAAAAAGTAAAAAAAAATTTTTATTTGATCGCATTCGGCGGTGAAATGGTGGCATGAAATATACCAAAATGGGCCTAGATCAATACTTTGGGATGTCTTCTAAAAAAAAATATATACATGTCAATGGATATTCAGGGATTCCTGAAAGATATTAGTGTCCCAATGTAACTAGCGCTAATTTTGAAAAAAAGTGGTTTGGAAATGGCAAAGTGCTATTTGTATTTATGGCCCTATAACTTGCAAAAAAAGCAAAGAACATGTAAACATTGGGTATTTCTAAACTCAGGACAAAATTTAGAAACTATTTAGCATGGGTGTTTTTTGGTGGTTGTAGATGTGTAACAGATTTTGGGGGTCAAAGTTAGAAAAAGTGTGTTTTTTTCCATTTTTTCCTCATATTTTATAATATTTTTTATAGTAAATTATAAGATATGATGAAAATAATGGTATATTTTGAAAGTCCATTTAATGGCGAGAAAAACGGTATATAATATGTGTGGGTACAGTAAATGAGTAAGAGGAAAATTACAGCTAAACACAAACACCGCAAAAATGTAAAAATAGCCTTGGTCCCAAACGGACAGAAAAATGGAAAAGTGCTGTGGTCATTAAGGGGTTAAAGAGACATGAAACCCCCATAATTTTCTTTCATTAATTAGATAGATCATGACATTTTAAACAACTTTTCAATTTACTTCCATTATTTAATTTGCTTAATTCTATTAGTATCCTTTGTTGAAAAGCATACCTAGATAGGATCGGTGCTAGCTGCTAATTGGTGACTGCACATATATTGATCTTTTCATTGGCTACCCTGTTGTGTTCAGCTTAGCTACCAGTAGTGCATTAGTGCTTCTTCAACAAAGGATACCAAGTGTATGAAGCAAATGTAATAATAGTAAATAGGAAAATTATTTATAATTATATGTTCTGTCTGAATTATGGAAGATGTGGGGTTTTGTGTCCCTTGAATTGAGTTTTCATGCTGGAGACTGTTCCATACATGATAGATGTTTACAAATGTACTCTTGATACAAGCACACAGGCAGCTGCAGCTCCTAAATGTTTAATTCTGATTTTCTATGGCAATTTTACATATAGATATAGCTTTTCCCTTGCTGCAATAACATGTGTGGTTGTCTATGCATTTTACCTTAATTTGTCAATCACTGTTTTAGAGAGCTCGATCATGAAATGCTGAATTCTATGGCTTGACTTCTTTACCCTATAGACTTCCAATAAAAAGAAATGTCCACTGAATGATTTAGGAGTGCACAGAGTTTTATTGTCAATAGAACTTGAAAAGCAAGATAAACATGACAAAAGCAGTGAGAAACAATTTGTCTCCTGTCTGCTCTGAGTTGGCAACTTTACACAATGTGGCCACTATCAAACACTAACTCAGCTATTCTGAGTCATGAACTTGTAAATAATGGAAAAAAAGGGGCATGAGAAAGAAATCTGTCTCTTTTTAAAAGGTCCCACTTATTGGAATACTGCTGGGTGATCAATACACTCATATTATAAGCTTAATATTTTCTCTTTCCAAAAAGTGCAATCCATTATAAGACATGTTGAAAGCTCAGACGATTGCTGTTACATTTAAAAGCCTGCTGTAGTGCACTGTTCTGCCATTTGGTCGATCATACGAAATCACTGGGTGATTTAGAGTTGCAATCATATCTTTGTATCTTTTATCATTTGGTGTATAGGTTGCATTAACCTCTTCCCTGACTTTAGACAACGTTCAAGCAAATATTATATATATACCAAAATAAATGCAACAAAACATTCAGGGGAATCCAGCATTCTGCAGTGGTATAGTGGAGATCAAGTTGCTATTTTAAGAAAATATTTTATTTTTTTAAGAATATTTCCAAACTTAGCATAATTATAGATTCTTCTGAATAATATGTTTGAGGGGGACCTTTTAGTAATGGGAACAATTTTATTACTTATACCTATTCGATATATTATCCAAATCAAACTGTGGGTCTTACAGACCTTATTCTCTACACCATAAATACATCTAAAGCCTATATAACATAAACTAAAATAGTATATTAGTAAAAAAAATACCTGACGCATTGTTTTCACAGGGCTTTGAATATTAATCAGTGCAGCAACAGCTAAATAAATATAGTTGCTATTTTAAAGGGACAGTATACTGTAAAATTGTTTCCCCTTAGTGTATTTTCAATTACTTTTTTTTTTTAAACATTTATTTATTAATATTCCAAAGCATTTTATACAGAAAGAAAAGAAAAAAAAAGAACAAAAATAAACAATCCCTACTGGGATATTGCTATAAACATCCAACATAGCACATGATAAACAAAAATGCAAACGCAAAATAAACCATTTCTAACATAGGAATCTATACTTATCCTGGTCCTCTACTCTAAGAAATTCATGTTTCAAGGAAATACATTATATACCAGACATGTATTTTGTTGCAATACTTCGGACATTGTTTTATATCACAAATAAAACTTTTATCTAAAAAACCTAACAAAAAACATACAAGAAAAATTAAAAAAAAATATCTCCTTCTCCCTCCCTCCCCCCCCATCCCCTCTCACTTCGCCAAAACCCTTCCGTCTTTTTTTAATGGACTTCACCAAAATTAGCAATCGATGTCGGTGGGAAAACATCTTGTAATGTCAATTCCGCAAAACTAATAGAGGACAAAAACGGAAACAAAATCCGTTTTTGTATTAAAATAGGATATGTTTTAATAACGGGTGTCCATCTCATCAAAAAAATCTTAATTCTTTTTTCCGAAGCAAACTAGAGATGGTAAGATTCATATTTAATTTGATCCTGGACACTTTTAAGAACCATAGCAACTTCAGGGGCCCGACTGGCTTTCCAGTTTTTAAGTATACAATGTCTAGCTGTCAAAATAATAGTATTTAAACTCTTTGTTGAAATATTGTCACCAGCACCTTGTAAAGGAAGTAAAAAACAAGTATATCCTCTAATGACAGTACGATAGTCATATTGTATAATTTATTAAACCAAAACATTTTTCAACCATAATTGGTTAACTTTGGGGCATGACCAGAACATGTGGATCAGATCAGCATTATCCTTTGAACAGTAGGGACAGGCACTGGACTTTGTTACATAAAACCTGGATACTTTAAGTGGTGATAAATAATAATTATTAATCAGTTTCATATGCGACTCTTTTCAGTTCATAGATACTTTACATTTGACCAGAGTATCAAAACTCTTTCATGAACTATTTAAGAAATTGCAGATAACCAACGATTACATATATTATCCAGAAAAAATAGACTTTGTTTAGTCAACATGATCTCATACATCAGAGAGATATAGGTATCACCAGATATAATTTTTTGTATACAGAGCTTGATATTAGACGATGCAATTGCAGGAGGGAAGAGCCAATTCTGTGACGAAATTAAAATGTTGTATTTAAAAATAAGCGAACAAGTTCGACCTAGGTAGCTCATAATTACGGAAAATAGTTTTAGCCATGAGAATTTGATAGTCTCCATCTAGTAACTGTTTCACACATTGTAGACCTTTTTCGGCCCAACATTTAAAAACTGTTTGATTTATACCCCGAGAAAATAGAGGGTTACTATTTATGGGTAAAAATTCTGAAAAAGTATAATCAATACCCAAAATTGAACAAAACTTATGCCACACTAGGACAATGTTCTTGATTGAAATAAGACATGTAACATTCAAATGGCAAATTACGTAGTGGGCAATGCAAAATAGATTTGAAAGAAAACTGAGAAATTAAAAATGTTTCTAAATCTTCAGACGAGACTATTAGTCCCAGCAATCCAGTCTATAGCTGTTTTTTTTGTGTTATATATTTTTTTAATTGAGGATATTGCAAAACATATTCCTTCATACCCATAAGTCATGTACAAAATGTTTGGCAACCATAAATAATTAAAAGGCTAACATATATTGTCTATAAACAACCAAAAAAATGGATCAAGAGCATATTTAGTACAGTCACAAAAGTAAATATAGAAATAGTCGCATTCAAACAACCTATAGTATATTGCAATATCTCATTAAATTGTTTACTTTACTTATATAGGTGCCATAATTCGGGAGAAAGAACCTATGGAGACAGTGCCTCATTTTACTTTAAGGGGGGTATATCAATATCTTCTATGGATAATCACGCTTGAGCATAATTTAGGGATTTAGACATGGGGTCTGTGCCCCTTAGCTTAACCAGTAAGCTATATAATGGGGGAAATGGAGCTTATTGTAGTACGGAAGGCTTATAGCGTATATGCTCCGCAGCGCCTGCAATAGAGGTAAATCTTACATTCTAAGACCAACCAATACATAAAAGTATACAGGAGTTTAGCTGCCTCATCAATACAGGACTTATGAAGAAGTACCCCCACCACACATGAATTGGGAAGACTGGCCAAAACATCTAGCTTTTAGGACTATCGAATAAGAGGAAGCACTGGGTCATATTTAAGTATTCAGGCCAAAATAGGACCACACTTTCTACCCTGCCTTGCATATTGTGGAATTACTAGTGAGCTGTGGTTATATTTAATGAGTTGGAAAATTTTAGAGCATATGTACTGGCATAGAACCATTATTGATTTAGATAAATATAGATAGTATCAACTAAAAAAGTATGTTCTGGAAAACAACACATAAAAATCAAATGCCTTATAAGAACTTCCTAATAAACCCATGTTATTAAAAGTGGCTATTTTCAATGTAACTGAAACATCATGTGCAAGTTAAACATTCGTCCTTTAACAATAGGAATGTATAAAACTTTGGGCAGTAACATTATAAACTAACAAATAACATATTACTAAGTAGTGTATTATGAATTTAGAAAGAGCTTTACGCAAAGTACTGTGGTAATCCAGTCTGTGGCACCTGTTAGAATGCATAACTGTGGACACTGTCGTACGAATAAGTACTTTATCCTACTAACTGTAGTACTTTATCCTATCCAACTGTTTGTACAGATCCGGGAGCGGCATTAAGACAGACTCGCCTGCTTGGGGGAACATGCTGAATTTTGCACATATCCACAGATTGAGAGATGTAAATAAAGATGGTATTCTCGCATCTAGAATTTCTCCGGCTCCCTTGTAGTTTTATATACCAGTTCCAAACAGTAGAGAACCTCAGTGATCCTGGTGCATTTTCTGCACATATCATTGTAAGGGCTGTGCTTCCCATATCTTGTATTAGCTCACTACAAGGGGCCGTGTAATAGATCACTTGCAATTCGGATGGTGTCACCAAGAGATTTCCCTGGGCAGATGCGTCAATCGCTAATTGGAAGTGTCTCTGTTCTATATGCTTCTGAGCACTCGGAATTTCTACCGGAACAGGATAGAGAGTCTGATCTGTTACTCCACATAAATCAGATTGACTAGTGAAACGCTCCGTCTCATGCCGCATACTCTCACCTTCTGACTTTCCATGGTGGTTTGTTGCTGTAGAAGCTGTTTCTGCATCGCTCCATAAGTTACCTATAGTGGGTAGCAAACACTGGGGCCTCAGAGTGTCGCCACCTTTGTAGCCGGTTACGGAGGTGTGAGAGTAGGTGTCGAGTGTCACAGACACCGCTGCCACAGGTTGAGTCATCCGTTTGATTTCACATTCAAATGCAGATCTGCAAGCGTCAAAGAGGTTATTTATCTACTCGACGATGTATACTGCTGATGCCATGGTGCGGTTGTTCAATATTTAGCACTATCGGAGGCAGTATAGGTGCAATTAGCTAGATTTGTTCCACATGTTGGACGCCTCGTGGGAGGAAAGATGGCCGCTCCTGAATTCTCCGGTCTGCAAGATAAATTACAGGGCAGTGGGGTTACCTCCCCTGAGCATACCTCTCCTTGATATTAAGTAAATAGGTCACTAAAACCTACAAGTATACAGTCACAGTAGAGCATAGGAGCCTGAGCGGTCGCTAAACTATTTTTTTTTTATGTATAATATAGCCAGTGCTGCCGTGATGTGCGACGGCTCAGCTCCAGAGTTGGCTCCGCCCCCGTCTATAGCCGTTTTAACTAAAGCAGGCGGATTGTACAGCCTAAGGTTAGGAAGTGCCAGTCTGGCAGATCCGCAATTTTGCATTTGTCTTGTAAGGGCAATTTGGGGCTTTTTATTGTTCAAGATAAATTTAGAAAAATGTGAATAGATCTTCTTCAGGTCTTTATTTAATATGAATAATGGAAGATTTTGAAGAGGATACAAGAGGCGCGGGAAGATAATTGATTTGATTAAATTGACCTGTGTCGTAATAGATAGCGGAAACGCAGCCCATAAAAAGATCTATTTTAATTTTTTTAAACAATGGTATGTAATTAGCCTTATACCAATGTTTAGGATTTTTATACAGCTCCAGACCTAGGTATCTAATAGAATCTACCAGTTTAAACAGAATCCTGGGTAGGAAAACAGAAATGCTACCTACACACATTAACTCGCTTTTCTCTAAATTCACCTTATAACCTGAAAACAAGCTAAACTCTTCAAGACACTGTAAGATAAGAGGAATTGTCTGATGAACGTTAACCAAAAACAGCAACACGTCATCTGCATACAGCAATGTCTTAAGTCGCTGGATACCTAAAGGGACCCCAATTAATATATCTCTAAGTCGTACTGCTAAAGGCTCTAGGGCAATATTAAACAGTAAGGGGGATAAAAGGCACCCTTGTCTTGTACCTCTCTGCAATATTATTTTAGGGGAAAGGGTTCCATTGATAAGTAGGAAAGACATTGTTTTTTTATATAATCTGTGGGACAATTTGAACAAATTGCCCTTTAATCCGAAGTTATCTAACGCCCTAAATAAATAAATCCAAACAATAGAATCAAACACTTTGAGAGAAAGAATAGCCACATCTTGCCAGAGGGGCTTCTTCCTGCCTTGATCTACATTCCAAGCATAATCCAAAAAGTTAATAAGTTTACGTATATTTTTTACCGGGTTCCTTGCTTCCTTAAACCCTGTCTGATCTGGGTGAAAATGTTTATGTAGACAAGAAGAAAGTCTTAAAGATATAATAGATGTTAATATCTTGTAGTCTGTGTTTAGTACAAAAATAGGCCTTTATGAGGCCTGCTCCTCTGAATTTTTACCTTTCTTAAGGATGAGAGATATATTGGCTACTAAAATATAGGTTGAGATGGGATTATCCACCATATAATAGAAATTAAACAGTTTTTCTAATTCTGGGAGCAGTTCTTCACCTAAGCATTTGTAGAGTTCCACTGGCAAGCCGCCCAGTCTTGCCACTTTATTCAGTTTTAAGCTATCTATAGCTTGGCTTATCTCTTCTTTAGAGATTGGGGCATAAATTAAAGTCAAGTCCTCAGTGTGTAATTGGGGAATCTTTATCTTGGACCAGAAATCATCTTGAATATGGTCATTCATATCTATTCTGGAATAGAGTTGTTGGTAATAACCGAAGAATACCTCAGAGATTTCTTTAGTCTCTGTATATCGCAGTCTCTATTTTGAATGGATGGAATACAATTTTTTTTTCTTTCTATTTTTAGTGAGCCTAGCTAAGCAGCCGTGAAAACCCCTAAAATGAAGATTATCCAGTATTCTCGAGTAAAAGGGAAAAATCTTTTTCTAGTACAAACTTTTAGATAAAATTCTAACTGATGAAAAATGTAACATATCTTCCTAAACAATTTTTGTAACAGTTTTTGCAATGTGTGTTTTAAATGACAGAGCATCAAAGAAACATTAAAGGGACATGATGCCCATATGCTAAATAAGTCTAAATATAGCCACCAATCAGAAAGGGCTACCCAGTTGCTGCACCAAAAAATGGGCCTGTAAGCTTACATTTCTGTTTTTTCAAATAAAAATACCAAGAAAAAATGAAATAGCAGCAAATTAGAAAATTGCTGAAAATCCCATGAAACTTTAATTTGACTAGACTATCCCTTTAACCCCTTAAGCCAATTGGACCTAGGTACTACATCACACAATACTTAGCCCAGCATACTGTGTTGACATAGTACCTAGTAGCTCCAACACTCTGGCACATGCTGTGGTCCCTGCTGTCTGCTTTGACAGCTGAGACTGCAGCCAAGGGCATCTGCCTTCATTTGGTAAGGAAGAACTGATTGTTCTTCCTTTATCATATTAAAGGGCCACTGTAAGTAAATATTTTCTATGCCTGTTACTAACTACCCCAAATACGCTTTTTATCAATATCATTTCATTAACATCTCTACCGTATATCAGAAATCTTGTCTGCAAATTTAATTGTTTTCCAAACCCACTCCGTGTTGTATCCTTTGCTCTGTAGAAAGCAAAGAATTGCACAAGCACCAAGGGTTATAAATAATATAAGCTTAAGGACAGGGGATTAAAGATGTACTGCAGATCCCTAGGACAGAATTACTTAAGGACAAAATGAGAAATAAGAAGGATAAAAGAATGATCTTTGTTAATGAATATTCTCCTTGGAGTAACCAAATACAAAAAGTACTAAAAAAAACATTGGCACATTTTACAAATTTCTAATCCAAATGTTGAAGAATTCTCTAGTCCCCCCATGGCTGCCTTTAAAAGGGGCAAGAACCTTAAAGATACATTGGTTTAAAGCTGATGTGGGCCCAAGGGGTAGAATTACCCAGGGACACATTGGGCATAAAAACTTGGGATGTTTTCCATGCCTTAATTGTCAAAACTGCAATAGTATCATTAAAGGCCCCATTTTTACCCATCCCTCGTCGGGTAAGAAATATTAACTTAAGGATTACTATACTTGTAACTCTAGGTTCGTGGTGTATCTAATTAAGTGCCCATGTGGTTTAGGGTATGTGGGCGAGACCACCAAGATGGTACGGGAGCGTATTAACCAACACAAAAGTTAATATCAGGACAGGAAAATTGGATGCTCCTGTATCCCACAATTTTATAACTGCTGGACACCAGATTAATCAGCTTAGATTCCAGGTGTTAGAACAAATTAGTCTTCCTAGGAGGGGTGGTAATAGAGTTAGGTTGTTAAAATATAGAGAATTATACTGGATTCATGAACTGGGGACTATGATACCCAATGGGATGAATAGGGAAATGGATTGGAGTGTATGTCAGTAAATATGGATGATTAGGTACTTGATAGTAGTTTACTGGCAGGTTTTTCTAAAAAAAATTTGGGTTTAAAACTTCAGGGATACGGATAGTTACATTTACTCAGTTCTTTTGATATCTTTTGTTGAAAGTCTTTTTTTGGATAGATTGGAATTTAAATTCATTTAGCTAATACTTTTTTAAATTTAATGCTGAACATGTAAAAAGATTTAAGAACTGGCATAAATTTTATAAAAAAAGAATTTTTTTTAGGTTGACCTTTTTTGTTTTTTATCCTTTGTTGAAGGACATTCTTGGTAATTGTTTAAGAGCTCCAAAAAGTATTCTTTTTTCAAGATGACCATTTAATAAGATCTAATTGGAAGGGCAACAATTAAAATTGGCTTTTCTTCAAAAGATATTTGAATTAGCAATGTTGAAAAAGAATTAAGAAAAGAAAAAATCCCCTTTTTTATGTTTTTGTATGTTATTTTTTGAAAATAATGACATTGCAATACAATACTAATGACAATAAGGTGTATATTCAATTATTTTTTGTACTGAGTAGATTAACTTGATGTATGATTAACAATGATGAAAAAAAGTTTTTTTGATCTCTTTATGTCCTTTGTTGAAAAACTATGATAAATGTAATTAGAGATGTAAATAATGACCACTAGATGGCATTAAGCAAAACAAAAAAGTTTATATTAATTGAACACAGGTGAGAACAGGTGTGGTGGGTGGAGCCGCAGCCTTTATAAGGTTTATTTTTAGAGTTGTATGTTAGACATGAATAAGGACATGGGTCCGAAACGTTGTCTGTTTTAAGTGGCACAATAAAATAATGATGTGTTTAATACAGATGGTGGTGCAGCTTATATCATTATTTTTGGACTATCCTTTGCTCTGTCCAATCCGTTTACAATAACTAGGTTTTCAAAATGGCGCTTTAAACACAAAGTTATTAGTTTAAGGTATTTTGAACACGCAGTGCTGAAAATAGTGGGCAGGATAACGTGACATCATCGGCGAATAAAAGATATAACTTTTAGAACGTTATGAAACTTCGTTTTGGAGAAAATATAGGTCAGTAGGTTTTAATTAATGTTTATTAACTTAATATGTTAGTTGTTTAGCTTAAAAATTATAACAGAAAGTAATCCTTTAAGGAAGATCATCGGGAGGGGGGAGAGAGGGGGGGAGAGAGGGGAGGAAGAAGAGGGTTCACTACACTACAGAAAAAATGATTTAGTGGGGAAGGGACCCTACGCTACAGAAGTGTTATGACAGGGGGAGGGGTCCCTATTGATGATCACATGGAGGAGGATCACTACTTTCCAGAAAACATTTTTTTAATTAATAAATACATTTTAAAAAATTGACATTTCTATAAACTGGGTACTGACAGACAGCTGCCAGTACCCTAATATGGCTGCTACTAGCAAGGGGGGGGGGGTTAGAGAGCAGTTTGGAGGGATTAGGTAGGTGGGATGGTTGTGGAGGGATCCTTACAGTGCAATTTTTTTTTAAAAATGTTGACCCGCTAGTACCTAAAATGGTGGTGATGACCAATGGAAGGGGAGGAGGGTAATAGCTACACTATAATAATATTACCTTGCTAGCTAATTATCCCCTCCATTACTGCGAATATTAGACGTGTAATGCACAGCCGCAATTAATTGGCCTTCTAATTACCAAAAAAGCAATGGCAAAGTTATTGCATGGTCTGCTATTTCTGAACAAAGAGCTTTTACAAACCATTAGTGTCATGATTGCACAAGTGGTACGTAAATAATTTCAGTTAGAAACCCAAAGTTTGTGAAAATTTGAAGTAATAACGCATTTGGCAATGAAACAGTGCATGAAATATACCAAAATGGGCTAGATTCCTTGGGTGAGAGGGTATTACGTCCCTTAAGGTCACTCTTAAAAATAATATGTTGGCAAAGAAAAATAAATCCTAAACATTTGCCCAACATTTATGGGTTATTAAATACAACTGATTTGAAAATCAACAAATGCATAAAAAAAGCACTCTGAGTTTCAAATGAGCAGTAAATGTTTTTCTAATATTTTCCTGCCCCTGTATCATTTGACAGCCATCAACCAATCGCTGACTCATAAATATTTACTGTGAACTCTTGCACTTGCTCAAGTAGGTGTGCTGGGGTCTCAGAAAGTATGCATATAAAAGCTGCAGAATCAGAAAAAGAAAGGACATTGTAACATTTTGTTTTTATTTTATTCCACACTCTAACCCTGATGATTGAAAGTGCCACAAGGTGGTGAGATATTTAGAAAAGGATCCATTGCGATATTGAGAAAGCCAGTGAAAATTTCTACAGGTCCTGACAGTACTGTTTAAAGGCAGCATCACCAAGAGGCGGTTTTACCATACATTTCAGAGGGGTGGTGATGTTTCTCTTATACTGTCGATATATTCAAAGCAGGCATTACCACCTACATCGAGGGTGTAAAGTACTGTAAAACGATCCCTTTACAAAGTACTGTATGACAATACAATTTACTATGTGTCAACAGAAGCTCAATAACTGTCCGTGCAATACAATAGTGAATTAAACATAATAATACACCTATAGGAGATGGGGGGTTATGGGTATTTGAAATATATATATATATACATTGTTAAATTTATATGTTATTGTATAGTATAATGTTAGAATATGTATGTAATCTGCACAAACGTGATTTTACTAATCTATTGTGTCCATAGTCATGTATTTTACTTATTTTAAGATTGTGACTGAGTGTTCTCAATATTCCCTATTTACATTATATTCAGAATGCGCAATTACAATATTCATATTTCCCAAATATTGCGATCTTGATTTTGTTTGTAATATTCATATTTACAATATTAAGATTGTAGCAGGTGTTCTATATTAAAGGGACTTGAAACCAAAAAATTTTCTTTCATGATTCAGATATAGAATACAATTTTAAACAACATTCCAATTTACTACTAATATCTAATTTGGCTTCATTCTTTAGATAGCCTTTGTTTAAGAAAAATCTATGCACATTGGTGAGCCAATCACACGAGGCATCTATGTGCTGCAACCAATATTAGATATGCTTTAAAACAAAGGACATCAAGAAAATAAAGCTAATTAGATAAAATAAACTAAATTGGAAAGTTGTTTAAAATTGCCAGCTTTTTCTAAATCATGAAAGAAAATTTTTTGTGTTTCATGTCCCTTTAATATACATCTATAGATAAATAATAATAATAGTAATATAGAACATGTTTGCTACAGTGCAATCACAATGTGATGGATACCCCGGCTAACCCCGACTGGGTTAGCTCTGCCAAAGGGTCCTGCTTCCTCCCTGCCGACTGCAGCTTTGTAGCTGGCAATTGACCAAAGCCTGTAGCCACCCCTGATGCCCAACAGCACCATTATTCAGGGTCCCACCCTGTGGCAAACTCCGCTATCCGGACTAGGTAGCTCTGCGCTAGAGGGTCCTTCCTCTCCCAGACTAGGTGTCGCTATGTAGTGGAGAAGTGATTTAGCAGGAGCCCTCCCAAATAACTAGACATACTAGCATTCAGGTGAAACAAGAACAACCTTTATTGAGAAACAAACACATCTTTTATAGACAACAGCTCATCTTGATAAGAACTTGGACAATCCCACAATTTTCCCACCCCTCCAGACAGACCAGTGCCTCCATAGCAGCCACAGTCCCACAGAATCCCAGGACCCAGGGGGTGGCCGTTTCTGGTGATCCCAGGGGGGAACGGCAAACACTTCCAGGGTGTCGTTTAAAAGCTCCTCGGTTCCCAGATTCCACAGTCCAAGCAGGTGTGATTCGTTACTGGGGACAGAGATACAGTCCGTTGAAGTTACGGGGGTCCAAAACCCCCGATTCCCAAAGGAGATCCCCTCCGGTAATTCTCCCACCTCTTGTCCACCCTAGGGGCTACCAATCCCCAAAAGAGTGGCGCTCTGGGGCTAAGGCCGCTGGAGTAACCAGGGGTAACGTTAGTGGGCTGTCCAGACTGTTCTGTGGCAGACCGGGAGTTCCAGGAGCCCGGCCAGCCTGAGAGGGGTTAGGCGGGTGTCCGTTGTGAGGCGGCCGACCGGGATTTCCAGGAGCCCGTCCAGCCTTAGGAGGGTTTTTTCCGGTCAGAGACCAGCTCTTCTCTTACAAGTTACTCATCACCAAATAAAGGAAACAAAAGCTCTGGGAGATCGTGGTTGCTCTCCAGATCCAAATCCACTGAGAAAACAGAGGGGGTAAGGTAGTAGGGGTTCATCGCTTGCGGCCTGTCACAGCATGGCAAAACAATAGATAGCAAGAGACAGCAAGATCCCGCTAGCCATGAAAGGGCCAAATCTGGTGTGACAAAGAGTCAGACAGCTTGTAGGGGGGGGGCAGCCTTGGCTGTCTGGTATCTCCGACATATCCCCCCCTCCAGTTCGGCAGACCCGGTAGACCTTAATGGGTCGGCCTGGGCTGTCCGACAGTGGCCCCTCCACTTCTCGGTTGCTGGGGGAGATTATCCCATCTCTCCTGGGACTTGGGCATCCTGGGGGGGTTCCTGCTGGCGTTATGCCAAGAGGTTCCAAACAAAGTTTTCCCAAGGCCGGCTCCCAAACAGTTGCTCTCCTACAAGTTCCAGTGTCTTTAAGTTCCAGGGATACACTGCCTCCCTCTGTGACACTCGGTTGAGTACCGGCTAATCCACCCACAAACAAAAGCCATTCCGGTTTCCCAGCTATATTCCCACCCCAGACTGGAG
Source organism: Bombina bombina (assembly GCF_027579735.1). Classification (NCBI taxonomy): domain Eukaryota; kingdom Metazoa; phylum Chordata; class Amphibia; order Anura; family Bombinatoridae; genus Bombina; species Bombina bombina. The sequence continues at coordinate 58,865,059 of NC_069507.1, read as the reverse complement.
GGTGAGGTTGCTCTTGGTGGGGGCAGGCAGGACTTGAGTGCCCAAACTTGTGGCACCAATCTGCAGAACCGGGTCTCCCCCCTGGGCCCAATGTCATGTCTGCCCCCTGTGGGAAATCCTCCTGGTTGGAAAAAGGGTAGAGATCATGCCCAGCTGATGGGGAGAGAGACTGGCTGTCTCTTTCTCCTGGGAAGGGGATCTGCCTCTGGGGGGGGAGTCCGGCTACCTCCACTCCCTGAGAAACTGTGTGCTGCTGCTGGGAGGGAGACCGGCTTTCTCTGCTCCTTGAAGGGTGTTGCGGCCCGCTGGGGAGAGGTCTGCCACCTCCGCTCCCTGGAAGGGGTGCTGCTGCTGGGGAGGGAGACCGGCTGTCTCCGCTCCCTGGAAGGGGGTGCTTCTGCTGGGGAGGGAGACCGACTGTCCCTCCGCCTCCCTGCAAGGGGCTCTGCGTGGGGGAGGGATACCGACATCCATGTCTCTCTGCAAGGGGTTTCTGCCACTGGGGAGAGAGACCACCTGTCTCCTCTCCCAAGAATGGATTCTGCACTGGGGGGAGTTATCAACTTAATTCTTTCCCTGCAAGGGGTTCTGCCGCTGGAGATAGGGACCACCGATCTCCTCTCCCAGGTAGGGATTCTGCCGCTGGGGAGAGTTATCCGACATCCCGTCACCCTCCCTGCAAGGGGTTTCTGCCTACGGGGAGTGAGGATGACTTCCTCCGTTCCCAGGGGATAGCTCTGCCGCTAGGGGCCGGTCGGTTGTCTCCTCTCCTTATACCTGGCTCTGCCGCTGGGGAGTGAGACCAACTGATGGGGAAACCAGACGTGGACTCCTTGCCCAATGTGCGTCGAGGAATATGATTGTAGCTCACTGACAAGGCAAACAGAAGACGAAACGATTGTCTGGGGTTGTCATGTTCCTTGTTCAGAAGAGAATTGCCTCGTATTTCAGCGCTGGGACATGACATTACTAGGGGGGATCAGGACTGATACACTTCATAAAAGTTCTCCTCTGTGAAAAGCACAACTGGGCTAACAGAGGCTGCTCCTGTGTGTAACTCGCTATAGAACAAGCTACAGAGCTGTTGTTCATTCCTGGTAGAGTACTTCTCTCTCTGTATGCAGCGATCATGGGCGAGCCAAGAACAAGAGGCATATATGTGCAGCCAACAATCAGCAGCTAGCTCCAAGTAATTGTTTTCTCTGAGCCTACCTAGAAATGCATTTTAACAAAAGGATAACCATAGGAACAAGTAGTAGATAGAAGTACATTGGAAAGTTTTAAAATTGTATGTTCTATCTGAATCATGAAAGTTTAAAGGACATTAAACTGCTGTGCAACTACAACAGAATAGTAACTACTCACTATCTTATTGCATTTCATCCTGTTCTTTGCAGATCTTTTCAAATCAGTTCTGTTTTAATAGCTTAAAGGTGCCAGATACTTAAGCTCCACCTCTTCATAAAGGGCACACACCATCTTGGAGCTGAGGGTATTCTTACAGACAGTGACATAAGCAGTGCACACTAACAGATCAGTAATATTGGGCACTTCTTACAGCTGTATCATTTGCTTGCAGTTAGGTAAGCTTTACATTTTTAGTTACAAAATATATTTAAAAAAACACTCAACATTAACATACAGCAATGCAGCCATTGCAAAAATGTAAAGCCTCCTGATCTGTATCATGTACCCTAACCTGTAGCACATATACAGCTGTCAAAAAGTTGATAACCTCATTGATATGTAATGCACACTACTTCTGTCATAGTATTTTTTAAAAAAAATTTTATTGAAGGAAATATTCTCATAACAAAAAGAAAAGTATGATACCATGAATCAAAGCTAAGGACTCGCATGTCCTTTACCGATTTTTCACATAAATAATAAATAAGGCAATACCGACAAATTGAGATTAAGGATTGGTTTTGGGCACAAAATAAGTCGCATATAATTCTTAAAATAAACCAGACCACTAGAATATTTTGATAAACACGTAACTGGAAAAACTACATCACTTATAGCCAACCTAGAACATTATGGGACCCTAATGTTTAATGTCACTAGACATAATGCTTAAGCCTACGCCTGACTTGTAGAAATAATTTATCTTTTGGGTGACCCCACTTTTAAGTATACAACTATACTGGGTATTGAATGAAAGGGTAGTTTACCATTATAAAGAATTAAGAGTTGGTGTATCTGGAATATTTTACACCTGGTTGATATGAACAGCAGTGTTGATGCAACATAAGCGCCAATTCTACTTCAAAATATGGGCTGTATGTTGATAAATTCCGAGCCGCTACAAACTACCTCATCATGTTGGGTATGAGATTGTGTTAGCTAATCTTGAGCTGGCATATTCTTAAATTAAGCTTCCTTAATGTTAGCTCCCTCGTGGCCCTGGCCAATGAGGAAAAAAGCACATAGTATGTATGGTTTGTCTTCAGCAGTGATGAGATGATATTAATGATATATTTAAATACAATAGTAATGTTTTGACTGACACTACCAAGGGTCCCCTCAAAGCCCGGACTGGACATGCATAAAAAAATGCTTACCAAAAACATTGTAGGAGGTGGCTCGTGCTATACAGTTGTAAGTTTATAACATAATGGCATCTATATCACAATCAATTATATAAGTGTCCCTCCTGGGCCCCCCACAAACCCACAGGTGAGCACGAAAACAAAGGTACTCATAGATATCAATATATGCAACCATGGTCTCTCTTGAACCATGTAACTATATAATATATTAGGGTAGGGAAGACTTATTATCCAGTGTGTAGGCAACAAGTATTATAAGGAATAGATAATATATCATCGCAAAACCTCTAGGTCTAAACACAATAATAGCTGCAGACAGTCTGTAGGCATAGCTATGTAAAAAACAACTCTGAATGAACACATAAATATCTACAATACAGTGTGTAGGCAATTCTATACAATAAAAAGCTCTAACTGTTCACATAAATAAATGCAAGCAGTCTGTAGGCATATCTGAAAAGAAAACATCTTAGGGTGAAAACATTGATATCTGAAACAGTCCATAGTTATATCCAGATAATGAACATCTCTGCTGAGCCAAATGATATATGCATCTAGGAGCTCAACATTTCTGATGTTATATTAAAGTACCCAGATCATCAGGGCTCAGGCCTATGCCAAAAAACATAATGTGAGGAAAGGATAACAAGTAAAAGACCCCAAACTTCAGGCGCAAGAGCTGTCATTGGGATATGTTCATAAGTATGGAGGGAATTTAGAATTAGGTATAACCAACATATCTTCAGGGACAAGAGAACATAATAAAAAACATGTAGCCAGGCAGAACGCATGTGACCAGGTAGGCAGACATCCACTTTCAGTCACAGAAGCATAGAGGTAACAGTCCAAGCTGCCAGGCCTCTCAGATTTCAGTCCGCCACTATAGTTAACATACTGCCGGTATCCATGTAAGGAAAAAATGCTCACCCAATTCCTAGCTTCCTACTCAGCAGTGCCGCGAATTGAGAGGTGGATGGAAGATTCAGGGGTTAAATGTAGTTAACTCTCAAAACCCCTGGTTGCAGGTCATAATCAGCAGGAAGTGTACTTTGTAGCACATTACCTTGCCTGAGTTGTACCCTCTCTCTTCTAGGGGAGTAGATCGCCATGAGTATAGTGTCTGTTGTGGACAGAAGCGCCACCCGCACAATGAATTGCGTCCGTTTGCTCCACAGCATCATCTAAGCCCATTATTAAATTGATTGGCCAGATAACAACCCCGGAGTTCTTTAAGGCTTAGGATCGTTAGATGTATTCCATTGGGCTCCGACGTCCGCTTTCGGTCATATTTAAATACATTGCGGTATCGCAGCAAATACTTAGATCAGGCCCCTGCTCAGACTTCAGGTCTACTCTAGAGAAATATCTTGAGGCCTCTGTATGTTCATATGAAGCGTGCTACGTATCAACATTAATTCTCTGATGCCCAAGTTGTAAGTTTTACGCCTCTGGACATAGCTTCAGCGCACTTCGCAGGCCTAACCATTCTCTGTGAATAATTGAAGCGAGTCGCTCATACTGAGCGCATAAGAGTTTCTGAACGTCGCGAAGGTGAGTGGCGGGCGCCATCTTATTAGCAGAGTCAGTCACCTCCATCCTCAGTCCCTCACACAAACTTCCTCAGGAATTATCAGGTATAGAAGGTTCTGTATTAATCCGGTTAAGTATCAAGATGAGTAGTGAGATAGCACTACTTACCCCGTGTGACGGGGGGTGATGAGAACCTCCCCTTGAAAGGGCCGCCATAGGCCTCAGTGCTCTGGTTCAAATAACTGAAGTAGGGCATCAAAGAAAATGTAGTTAATAGATCAGCAGAACTTGTTTATCTAAATTCTCGCTATTCTGAGGTTAGATGGAACTATTTTCATCCGAGATTTGACGATTTAACAGCTGCCTACTCTCAGCTACTGAAATTGCGACCGCTCAGGTCGCTGCCCAGAGACCGCCCCCTGTCATAGTATTTGAGAATGCCTGAGCTTCAAGATGGCAGCCCCCAGTACAAAGGGGTGGAGCTTCAACATCAGACACCATTGCATGGGCAGAATAGCAGCACAGTTTTAAAGACAGCTGCAGCAACAGGAGGGAAATTAAATGACATAGTGAGCAGTAACCATTCTATGGTATTTGTGCCCAGCAGTTTAATGTCCATTTAATTTTGACTTTAGTGTCCCTTTACATACTTATACCCTGTAGCGTGTATTTTTATTATACAGCATGATGGTTTGAAGGACTTGGAAAATGTTTTGGATAAGCATAAAGCTACCATAAGACATAATTAAGTTTACTGTTAAAAATAAAAAAATGAGTATTTTTTTTTAGGTTTTCTATCACTGCAACACACTGAACCAGAATGGCAGTATGAATGTATGTAAGTGTGCTGATGGGTATTAAGGATCACTGCTATAAACACTGGGTCTGAGTGAAGCGGTTGTATATCAATAATCCACTGCATTATACAGGATCAGCATGCAGTCAGTATGTATACATCAGAGTGCTGAATGTTCATCAATGATCACAGCATTATAACAGGATCAGAATGCAGTCAGTGTGTATAAATCAGGATGCTGAATGAACATCAAAAGGGACACTGTATCCCAATTTTTTTCTTTTGTGATTCAGATAGAGCATGCAATTTGAAGCAACTTTCAAATGTACTCCTATTATCAATTTTTCTTCATTCTCTTGGTTATGTTTATTTGAAAAGCAAGAATTTAAGTTTGGATGCCGGCCCATTTTTGGTGAACAAACCTGGTTGTCCTTGCTGATTGGACAGCACCAATAAAAAAATTGCTGTCCATGGTTCTGAAGCACAAATTTGCTGGCTCCTCAGCTAGATGCCTTCTTTTTTCAAATAAAGATATCAAGAAAACGAAAAAAAAAATTGATAATGAAGTAAATTAGAAAGTTTGCTTACAATTGCATGCTCTATCTGAATCACAAAGAAAAAAAATTGTGGGTACAGTGTCCCTTTAAGGATCACTGCACAATATAGTGTCAGTGTGTGTTTTATATCAGGGTGCCCCATTACACAAAGGGGAGTGTGCTTATATCAGGGTGATGCATTATACAGGGTCAGCGTACAGTGTGTGTATATTTCAGACGCAGAATGTACGATCAGGGATCACTAGCATTATACAGGGTCAGCGTACAGTGCCTGTATATTTCAGACGCAGAATGTACATCAGGGATCACTGCATTATACAGGGTCAGGCGTACAGTTGCCTGTATATTTCAGACGCAGAATGTACATCAGGGGATCACTGCATTATACAGGGTCAGCGTGCAGTGTGTGTTTATATTAGGGTGCTGAATGTACATTTGGGGTTAACTGCATTATACAGGGGTCCTACATCAGCATCAGTGTGTGAGCAGCCACTATGGATGTTACATATATATATACATACAACACACACTATATATATTATATATAGTGGGTGGGAAATAGCACTATAGTCCACTTAATGTTAAAGATAGGAAAAATTAAAATGTTCTGCTGCAATTTCTTACTTGTCCAGTACTAGTTTAAATCGCACATATAAATATATATGCACGCACAATTTTATATATATAAATATATATATATATAAGATATATATATATATATATATATATATATATATAATATATATATTATATATAATATATATAAATTTATGAGCACAGTGTGTGTCAGGGCTCAATGCATCAGTGGAATACATAACAGGGTATTGTGTATCACTGTGTTAATAAAAGAAACACGGTTCGTTAGACCACACCAGTGTCGATGTGAAATTTGTCAGAGTTCATTACATAAATACAGTGAGTATATAGCAAGGTGCTGAGTGCATAAGTAACTCAGTGCTTTACACTAAGGACAGTGTGCACTTACACTCTGTATGCATCTGTGTGCCAAGGCTCATTGCATAACGACAAAGGTCAGAGTGCACGCACCCAGGAACCATACTCATCCTGCTTTAATAAGCAAAACACGTGACCCGGCAGCTTCTAGCCCCCGCGCTACCAGTGTCAGCTGGACTGAGGCGGGTGACTGTTTGCAGAGTAAAGCTGCAGGCGAGAAGAAGCGGGAACGCGACAATATCCCGGAAACGGGGGCAAAAACAACCCAAAACAAAAACCGTGAGCAATTGTCCGTCCGAGAGCTGCAGGCAGAGGGAGGCGGTACTGAATGACACTCAGGTAATGGACTAGAGGATGTGACGTCGATACAGTGGGAGGGGTCTTGGGCACCTTCTTGGGGGGAGTGTGAGTGCTTGCCTAGTAGTCGGCAATCAGCATTGGCATCAGTACCTTACTCTAGTGAGTGTGTGATGCAGAAATAAGTACTGCTCAGCTGCCCCTCTATAAATGTATGAACACAGCTCGGTTAAACTTAAATTCACTTCAAATAAAGTTTTTTTTGTTAAATGTATAGCCACAGATTAGTTCTCTTTACTTCCTCAACACCACATGATTAATCAAAGTAGTCTGGAAATCTTTAAGATTAAAATAATTAAGAAAATCTTATCGACCCAATTCACTAAACTTTTAAGAGACCCCTCTAGTAAAATCAGGAATCAGAGAAGTCTCTGGAGTTGTGTTTTTAATACGTTGTGAATCTAGAATAAGAGTGGTATTTTTAAGAGCATGCCATAAATTTGCTTATAAAAAATATCGTACTGCAGTATAGCCCAAAAAAACTTCATGCCAAATGCCATTATTTTTTCTTTACAAGCCACCTGGTTCACGTACCCCTGATCTAGGACAACTTGCAGTTTGTTTTGTCTCAGCAGACAGTTCAGATTTACTAAACCTAATGGGAAATTAGAAAATAATAAATGCTAGATATTGTAATTTACTCAAAACAACAATTAAGCCTGAGAAAAGTATGTTTAATTTTATTTTTTAAAGGTTATATCATATATAATGAAGAAGTATTTGCAAATAAGTTATAAAGTAATGGGCACCTCCCTGTTGGAATCAATAAAGTTTCCAAACACTAAATTGTGCCAACAACAACTGTGGAATACTAACAATGATAAAGTAACTAACAGTGCCCCTTCACCCATTGTTTGCACAGTTTTAGTGCTTGGACGCTTTATTAACCCTTTCGTGACAGGGTTAAAGTGCCTACATCGGAACAACTGTTCCGATGTAGACAAATTGAAACTACGCGATCGTGCATAGCATCGCGAGATTTCAATTATTGGATCGCATCTGGGGGGCGTCCCTACAATCCTAGGAACGCCCCTCCAGACCGCGGATTAAATCCCTGAAGCACAGAAGGCTTCAGGACAGCCGTTAGTTATGACGTTCCATTCCGTTCATAACGGCTTTAAAGCCCAGTCTAATTATGACGGAATGGAACGGCATAACGGCTTTAAAAGGTTAATTGTTAAGGGAAAACATAGGTTTCAATATGTCGGTGATGATTACTTTATAGAACCTCAGTGTAACGGTAAAGCCCACATTTTTCATACTTAAAGGGACAGAGTAAAGTCATAATTACACATTCATGATTTAGACAGAGCATACCATTTTTAAACAACTTTCCAATTTACTTCTATTATTTAATTTGCTTCCTTCTCTTTGTAATTCTTTGCTGAATGGTTTATCTAGGAAATCTCAGGAGCAGCAAAGAACCTAGGTTCTAGCTGCTGACTGGTGGCTGCAAAATATATGCCGATTTTCATTGGCTCACCCATGTATTCAGTTAGAAACCAGTAGTGCATTGCTGCTCCTTCAACAAATTATACTAAGATAATGAAGTAAATTTGATCATAGAAGTAAATTGGAAAGTTGTTTAAAATTGTATGTTCTACCTAAATCATGAAAGAAAAATTTTGGGTTTCATGTCCCTTTAAATTAGATAAACAGGGGACAGAATAAATATTTTTTTTTTTTTACTACACATAATTCAACTTTTTTCATTACAATCTTCAACTGCTTAATACCCTCCAGTACCTCTCCACAAACAAAAAACATCAGCTTCTATTGTCAAATCATGTATCTGATTCATCAGTTTTGAGCAGTTATTTAAATGCTGTGTATCTGATAGAATGTAGCATTTAGAGTTGGGGGTTTTTTCTGGACAGTTTCATTTGCAGTGATTCTAGCCAAGGATAACAGATACCCAGCCACTCGTGGTATAGTCACTCATTAGCGAAAGTGTTACTAATTAACTAGGTCTAATTGCAGTTTGCTATAATTTGTTTAGCTGGGATGTTACTTGTTAACTAGATTAATTAGTATGTAGTACCACTCATTAACACATATTCATTTTTCAGGGTTTCCTATATTATTTTCTTAGTGATGCTGATTCAGAAGTGTCAACCCCTACTGTTTTAATCAGTTAGCCATTACATGAGCTTAGTGAATAACTGTTCTGATCAGTATATGTGAGAGCTTTAGAAGAGTATAGCTCATTATTGGACATTATGTGTGTGTGTATGTGTGTGTGTGTGTATATATATATACACACACACACACACACAATCAATTTTATGTGATTTTAACATTTGAAATACCAGTGTATTTTTTTGTTATTTAAAATATTATATAGTAGCATCTGAAAGAAAATGATTTTGCAATATATTTGCATTTGGAAAGATGAACGTGATCAGCTTTTACTATAACTTGTAAATTGTATAAACCTGTTAATACTGTAACCTTGTGCATTATTTGTTGTCACCCGTGCCTAATCTGAGTGGAGATGACACATAAAAGCATATCATATGGGAGGCAAATGTGTGTGCACGTGAGATACTGCTGTATGAGCAACAACTTAAATGCATGTTAAAGGGATATGAATCCCAAAAAGTTTGTTTTTTGATTCAGAGCATTTTTTTTTAAATGTGTCTAATTTACTTCAGTTATCAAATTTGCTTTGTTCCCATGGTATTCTTTGTTGAAGATATACCTAGGTAGCTCTGAAGCACTTCATAGCAGGAAATAGTGCTGCCCTCTAGTGCTCTTGAAAATAGATAGCATTCTTGTGAAACTGCTGCCATATAGTGCTCCAGAATTGGGCCAGCTCGTAAGCATTACGTCCCTGTTTTTCAAGAACAGATACAAAGAGAACAAAGAAAATTGCACTTCTGACAGCTAGATGAGCACGTCTAATTAGCCAATCACAAGAGACAAATGCATGCAGGCACCAATCAGCAGCTAGCTCCCACTAGTGTAGAATATGTGCATATTCTTTTTAAAAAATGGATAACAATAGAACAAAGCACATTTTAAAAGTGTATTAAATTGACATGCTCTATCTCACGGGTGTCAAACACACAGGCCCGCGGGCCGAATCCGGCCCACCAGAGCTCGTCATGTGGGCCCCGTGTAGCGAGTAATTGAGTTTGACACCCCTGCTCTATCTGAATCATGCAAGTTTAATTTTGACTTTGATTTCCCTTTAACATATCTATGCTTTACTTAATTTTACATGCAAAATATTTAAGTTCAATTACTGTTCTGTTATATTTTAATGTTAAAACCATCTGGTCTGCCTGCAGAGGCAATGAAGAATTAATGTACTACTGGGATGCTGTTTTGACTCTATTTTAGTTATATTTAAATACTTTTTACAATATTATGAAACTTACCTCTTACGCTTGTGTGATTTTTTTTTTTAAGTTCATTAGTATTTTTGCCTTATCAGCAAAGCATGGATTGCTCATTTTATTACTTTTTCTTGTAGTTGAAAATAAGCTGCATGATCTTTATTAACCCCTTTCGTGAAAGGGTTAAAGTACCTACATCGGAACAACTGTTTCCGATGTAGACAAATTGAAACTACGCGATCGTGCATACGATCGCGAGATTTCAATTATTGGATCGCATCTGGGGGCGTGCCTACAACCCTAGGAACGCCCTCCAGACCGCGATTCAAAATCCTAGAAGCACAGAATGGCATCAGGACAGCCGTTAGCTATGACGTTCATATTCCGTCATAACGGCTTTAAAGCCCAGTGTAATTATGACGGAATAGAACGGCAATAACGGCTTAAGCCCAGTGTAATTATGAACGGAATAGAACGCATAACGGCTTTAAAGCCCAGTGTAATTATGACGAATAGAATGGCATAACGCCATTAAAAGGTTAAAATTGTGCATTTGTTATTTTTGTTGTTTTTAAAGCTGTTTCAAACTATGAAAGAAAAAAAAAAGAAGAAAAAACTCAGTCTTGTGGTACTCTGCAGAGCTGTCTAACCATGACTATTGCAACACATAATTTGGTTTCATTTCTGTTTTTGGTTTCTCAAATGTGGTGTGGTTTTTGGGAACTTACAAGAAGATATATTTCTGACTGTGTTTAATCCAGCTTAAAGCGTGAGCAATTAAAAGTTTCAGCATTATTGATAAAGTGGGGCAAACAGTTTCAGATGTCTTAAATTTAGTTTACCTGTATCTGAAATGTAATCCATTTTTATCTATATCTGTTGTAGGGTACAACAATACCTGCATTGTTTTCACACTAAGTGCAATTAGTGTGGCTTTATTGCAAGAAACCGGAAAGAACGGCAAATCAGCTGACTTCAGTCTGTTTATTGTCAGACGGGCCTGACATTACTGTTTTGTAATCGGTTGCTAGAACCTCTTGCTGCTACTCAGGGGGAAACGAGTATCTCTTCCTAATAAGAATGCAATTTGATTACTCAAAATTAAAGTTAATTTTAAATACCATATTTCATAAAAAAAACTGTGTCATGAATGTTTTAAGTTTTTTTTTTTTATTTGATTTTTTTTATGGTTTCATTAAAAATACCTCTAATGCATTCAAGAAAGCAGCAATTGTAATATAATTTTTAATTCATGATTTAGGTAGAACATACAATTTCAAACAACTTTACAGTTTACTTATATTATCACATTTGCTTCATTCTCTTGGTATGCTTTGTTGAAGGAGCAGCAATGTACTACTGGTTTCTAACTGAGCACATGTGTGAGCCAGTATATGCAGCCACCAACCGGCAGCTAGAACCTATGTTCTTTGCTTCTCCTGAGCTTTCCTAGATACACCTTTCAGCAATGGATAACAAGAGAAGAAATCAAATTAAATAATATAATTAAATTTGAAAGTTTTTTTTTTTTTTTTAAATTGTATGCTCTGTTGACTCTAAATCATGAATGTCTAATCATGACTTGACTGTCCCTTTAAGTAAAGTTAGTTGTAAATTTGTTTGTCACCACCTCACAAACGTGTGTCTTAGAAATCATGATCACATTGCATGTTTTTTCATGTCACTAACGTATGCACATATAATATTCATCTCTCAGTGATTTCTTTTACATAAAGGTCTCTAATGTAGCTGGGGATACGTATCCCATACTGCTCATTACTCACTTTTGTGAACTTTTCAGGAATTCTTATTGCTTCTCACTTTATTTTCACATCAGGTATCTTACATTGGAAAAGACTGTACAGAGATTCCTGCATTCTTGTCAACGACATATGGACATCTTGCCAAAAGACTGGACCTGAGCTTTAATTTGTTACGGTATGATACACCACCCACCGCACACAGAGAGCGCTACTGTTTGCACACCACAACATAATTACTTGCTACACTTTATAGCTGTGAGGTGGATTTACTATGAGGGTTGTAAATAGTCCAGGATTTATCATCTTGAGTTTAATATGATTCTCAGGTAAACTCATCACTCCTCTGATGTTTGGGCATTTTCTGGACCTTCATGGTATAGTAAATTAATTATTTGGGTATCTTATTGAACATAGACTACAACAAAATTGATCAGGAATTCCCAAAAAAGTGTATGGTGTTAAATACCTCTCTAACTTGTTTTGAGGTATGAGGAATGTAAACCTCTGCCAAGTTTGTGTCCTCAAGGAATATAATTGGACAACTCTGGCTTATAACACTGTTCAGGTTTGAAGGTGCAATGTACACACAGGGTAGTTTTAAAGTGTGTGTGGATCTAGACATAGTTAATAAAGTTTTTTGACGGTAAGAAAACACTGGTACTCTTTCAATTAAGGTAATATGTATTTGTGTTTTCAACTGTATACAGTACTGAAGTCACAGCTGTTACACAATCTCAAACTAAAGAGACAAAATACACAATATTTTATTTAAAAAAAGCATAAACAGATGTTGTACATTTTTAATGTTTTATTGTATTGTGACATACTTGAAGATTTTGGTCAAACTGCAACAATTGTGAAAACAATGCATTGGAATTTTGAGGCTAAACTAAATATTTCTATTTAATGCTTTATAATTTAAATATGTCCTTGTTTTCAAAAGAAGATTATCAGGTAAATGTTTTCATTGCTCGGGTAAGAACATAGTTTATCATTTTGGTCAATTGGCCATACCTAAATGGAAACATAGAAAAATAAAGTTGAGTAAACTTAGTAAATAAGCTTTGGATATCTCTGTAAAATGGTGTGTCTAGGTAACAAACAAACAAACACAATGTCAAGGTTGAGGCAAGCAGCAATGTAGGTAGTTATTAATGCATTAAATAGGGGTCCAGTTACAAACAATATATTCGGACAATATTTGAAATCTCACTTAAGATGCACCTGAAATTTGCCTATGATGTCAGTTGATTGTGTTTTTTATGTATCTGCTGTAACAATTTCTTGGAGTATTCAGCAGTCAACGTGTGGTGCACATGGGGCATTCATAGTTATATAGCTTCATTCTATTTACATCCTGAGTGCACCCAAATGTATTATGTTGTAGGAGTTTTTTTGTCTTGATGTGCTTAGAGGCTTAAATGTTTATTTGGTTCTGCTTAATGACCACAACGTACCCTGTATGTCACTGGTTGTTAAATGTTTTCTTGAGTACAACAGCGTGGGTCCCGCAGTGAGCTATTACCGCTATTACACCCTCCCTCCTTCCTGCTGGCCACTGGAAATGGCTATTAAAAGTTCAATCCCCAAAGAAAGACTAGAGACATACAGGTCCTTAAGGGGTTACAAATTCATATTTTAATAACAGAGATATCTTTGAGTCAGTTGAGCTTACAGTAACTAGCATACCTTATTCTTTGTATGGGAAATTCATGAAAAATGTACAGTGCACAATTGTGTATTCCTCAAATGAAAAGAAGGTAAGATAAGCCTAATTAGGACTCACAATAGGCGGTAGTCAAGACCAGATTGTTAAAGACTGTATCTAGTTCGTGAAAATAACTGTGCTCCGTTTAAACATATTCAGAGTTCATCAGTCGTAAACTGTTTGCTTACTAGAGATGCACACTGTTCCTGCTAAGGCAGGGGTGTCAAACTCATTTCTTATGGAAGGCCGAATTGTCCATTGGTATAGGAATAGAGGGTCCAATGTATACAATTTTTATATATATATTTAATATTGTATACTTTGGACCCAACATCCCTACGTTAATGGACAATTCTGCCCCCCATAAGAAATGAGTTTAACACCCCTGCTTTAAAGTGTGTGCATGTAAGGTTGTTATAAGGGACTAGGCCTAACTACTGATTTTTTCTTAACTCTCATTCTGAAAGCAAAATGTGGTTTCTTGGTATCTCAGTCTCTTCGTTAGTTAACATTTAAATACTTATAGCATTAATGTGTTAATTTTTTTGTTTGGTTGACGTGTTAAACTTATAACGGACCACGAAAATGGTTGACAGATAATTGTCACTTTTGGTACTCTGTCCCAGAATGTTACAATGCTTTGATCACATGTTTAAAATTTCCATTTTATTAGGATTTTGTATGATATTTCAAAATATATAATTCTGTGCAAATGACCCCATAAAATAGTGAATACCAGGTTTAGCTGTTCATATTTTCTGGCTAGAGTTTTTCAGTGGTTGCTTAAACTGTCCTTGTATGTTGTATAGTTAATGTTTACGCCGCATAAAAATCTTACCTGTAGATTTTACAGAGATTAATAATCCCTTTACAAGATACCGCCCTTCAAAGCAGAACATGCTGTGGTCTCGATGTCATACTGAAAAATGCAGCATGTCTTCAGAAATGACAGGACACATGCAGGGACTGTTAATGCTTTTACTTTGCAGCGCTGCTACACATCAGGCTGTTCTCTTCAAACAGCGCGGTGCTCTGGCTGCACTATGTACATTTTTCCAATGGTGTTTCCAACTGCTGCAATATATTATAAAACTTTAAAAATTACTTTATTTTCCAGTTAATCAACACATTGCAATTGAGCTGAGTGTTTTACTGAAACTACCTAATTTAATATTGAATTTAATTTTAAAATGACCGGCAGAAAAAATTTCACTAAAAAGAAATCAAATTGCAGAAAACAAAAAAGTTTTGCTTCTGGCCTTTGGTTGTTCATGCAATGGCTAATGACATTGTCTTATGCATTCTCCATGGCATTTGGTGGTAGATGCTGTTGTTTAAATAAATATATTATTGACATATATAATTCAAAATGCACTCTGCAGAGGTTATTTATTACTCTTAAGAAGCAAAGTTTGTCAAAATTCAGTATGAGATGCTCTCCTTTACTCACCCCCCCCAAACATCTTCTAGATTGGAACCTTTCCATAACACCTTATGTATACTGACATTTTAATTTAAGCTATCAACCAGGGAAAATTGATAACATTTTCCTTAAAAATAATTGGTGTATGGCTTTTTTTTTATTTTTATTTTTACTATTTCTCTCTTCCCCTAGTGTTTTATTTTCACATTTTAAGAACTATTGAATTAAGGGGCTATGGATAAGATTTATGATGAAGCGAATGCCTCAGTCGGTTGCAGGTTCTCCCATTTGAGCCTGCAACTGATATTTTGTTTAAATTCTCTGTGCCAAACCTGGAGTTGGTGGATAAAAATCACCTCTGATTCATTTGACTGGGGCGGTTGACAAGCCCAAATCGCACGCAATTGTTTGCGTGAGGGTAGGGAGGTGGCATTGCACCAGTGTTCCGTCGTGCAATGATAAATATGGGGAACATATCTGACCTACAATTTACATTAAAATGCGGACAGGTTCACAATTTGTGAATTCTGTCTGCTCACAAATTGATTAATCTTGCCCTATATATTGGTTACTAATATATAATCTAATGGGAATCTTGGTTGGACTGTAAAGATATCTTCTACCAAACTAATATTTATTTGTAATGTGTATTGGAGTAATTAGCATTACTTCTGGATCACTGTATTTTTGTTAACCTGCTGATTCCCCAAATTAAATATGTGCTATTAATAATTTTTATTTTTTAAGGGCTGTATATTAAATTACAACAGGGATAGAAACAAAACTAGCAGTAGCATGTGGCTTTATATCTTCTAACATAGCGGTCGCCAACCAGTGTTCCGTGGACCACTGGTGGTTTACGAGAAGATGTTGGTGGTCTTTGACACCATCAAGCAGGAATTAATCTCCTCTGATGTTGTCACCCCCGTCGTGCCGCAACTCCCTACAGTGCCTGGCTGGAGATCGATGAAAACCGACGGAGGAGTTAATTTACAATCTCCCTACGCATGTTGCGCAGTACTGCACAACTTGCGTGCTAGATTGTATTTTTAAATCCTCTCGCCTGGCGTGCTGTTTAGAGGGAGATGCTTCCATTCTAAAGCCAGCAGAGGTTGGTATAGTCTTGGCTTGAAATAGTGGAATTAAAGTATATAAAAAAAAAAAAATCTTAAAAAAAAAAAAAGTTATCGCTTATATTTCATTTATTTTCTTCCATTTACCTGTCTTTGTAGTAGTTTTCCTAATTCCTTCAGATGGACTTACATCACCATTTGTCTTCCTCCCTTCCATATTCTTTTTTTTATTAAATATGAATTTTTTCATTCTAATAATTTTATTCCACCTGAATTCCAGTAATTGCCATCCAGCAGATCAGCCATATCCCACCAGTATTATAGTAATTGCCAGTAACATCAGTCGTGGTTAGCTCACATCCATATTGAGAACTTTCTGATATAAACGTAATTTATGATTCCAATATCTGTCCATGACCATAAGTAGTTTGGAATAATTCCTAACTGGAGAGGTAACTTGGAAGTCTTGTGGTCCTTTTAAACATTATTCTTTTTTTTCCACTTTCTGCTTCCAGCTCAAAAGTTGGCACTCATCCTTCATCTGTCATTCGGAAGTATTCTCTCAGTTCTGTCATTCAGTTAGTTAATTCCAAAAAATAATTCTTAAAAATGTGTAAATATATACATAATGTAAACTTAGCTATGGTTATACTAGTTATGTACACTACACACACACTCACACACACTCACACACATTTATATGAGGTTTTTACCTTTTTAAAACAATTCATGTTAGTGGTCCACGGGATTCAAAATTGTGAGTTCAGTGGTCCCTGAGGTCCGAAAGGTTGGCGACCCCTGTTTTAACACACCAATTAGAAATACAGGCCATTACTCACAAAGAGTAAAACTGAAAACCACTTGATAATTGATCAATTGGTATTCACTTAACACATAGTAGTTCTTCACCTCCTCTCAGCCCAGCATACTATGTCCTCACTGCTCAGGGTACTTGGAAGATGGCAAACAGGTGACTGGCCATACTGATCACTGGCACACGGGCTCACAGTCCTAAGCATAAATGTCCCTTGAAAGCCTCTACACATTTCATAACCCTCCATGTTACATTGTCAAGAGATTCATTTCAAGTACTTATCTGTATGAAGAATAGGTTCATTCATTTATGCACCGAAATGCACCTTTATCAGTGTGTTTGCTCACTTAGTCTACTTTTGTATTTGTGAATAGATGGGCAGTTCACCATTGTTATTGCATGACTGCAGGTTGGCCCTTAGTGCTTTAGTTGTAAATAACCAGCCACAAGAGTACAGGTAGGTTACTTGATTCCAGCATATTTTGTGTCAGATACAGACACATGAAAACAACAAGTTGTTAGAGCATAGAGTTGATCCATTTTAATATCTAACCCATATTACACTTGCTCACTGAATCTTATATGTGAATATTCCAGTATCTCAGGTTCTTAAAGTCATTTAAGCCATGGCTCCTAAAGAAAGGATCAATAAGGTACAACAATGTGATTGGTGTAGGATCCTCTGTTTTTTGGTACTCTGCTTCTGCTGTGTTTATGATTTTAAATTAAAGAGACAGTCAACACCAAAATTGTTATTGTTAAAAAAGATAGATAACACCTTTACTACCCATTCCCCAGCTTTGCACAACTAACATTGTTATATTAATATACTTTATAACATTTAATCCTCTAAATTTCTGCCTGTTTGTAAGTCACTACAGACAGCCTCTTATCACATGATTTTTTATTTGCTTTTCACAACAAGACACTGCTAATCCATGTGGGCCATATAGATGACATTGTGCTCTCTCCTGTGGAGTTGTGCAGGACACAGCACTAATTAGCTAAATTGCAAGTCAATAGATAATAAATAGCCATGTGATCAGGGGGCTTTCAAAAGAGGCTTAGATACAAGGTAATCACAGAGGTTAAAAGTGTATTAATATGGGGAATGGGTAATAAAGGGATTATCTTTTTAAACGATATTAATTTTGGAGTTGACTCCATTTATTAGATTTTTTTCCCCCAGTTAAATATTTTTGCATGGATTGCTGGGTGCCATGGTTTGAATAACTAAAAAAAATAAAATCAGACAAGCCATAAGATCTTCATCACTAATTTTTTAAATTTCAAAAACTTCCGTCTTTAACTATTGTCACTTGTAAATCTTACCATAATGTGTTTATTTCAGAGAATGTGGGTTTAAAAAAAAAATAAGAAAAAAGAAGAGATCACAAGGTTAATTAATCTGTCTTTTTTATTAGTCATTATTATAGGTTGTGTGTCATTACAATGCTGTGGTGGGACCACACACATATCTAGATGTATAATAGTCTTGAGTTGTCACGTTATTGCTTTTTTACGTCAGAATAGTATTTGGGCTGTTTCTATTGTTCATATGCCAATAATATCTTTGAGAAATGAAATCTTGTTTTATGTTTCTGGATTTAATGGCCTCATGTCATTAATCATATTAACTGCATCAAAAGATTATGTGTACAATCACAAGTGAGATTGTCAGTTTTGCATTTTCTGTGGAAATAAAGGAAAATATTAATTAGGATTAAGATTGCTTATATCAATCCTCAGCAAATGCTCAAGGTTTAAGAATCCTCTTTGTAATTGATTTCAGCTTCATGGATTTTCATTTTAAAGAGACATTAAACACTAAGGGCCTGATTACAGGTGGAGTGCTAATTAAGCGTTAATTGTGCTAGAAGTAAGCTTTTTGCGCTCGTCAAGTTGCACTCGTATTATGAGTTGAAAGTAAACTGTTTTCACTTGCTCTAACCTGACGAGCGCAAAAAGGCAAACTTACAATATCTCGTGCACTTTCACGTATTCCACCTTGATATTTTTTTTTGTTCAATACAGTGTATGTGTGTGTGTGTGTGTGTGTGTATATATATATATATATATATATATATATATATATATATATATATATATATATATATATATATACATATTTATTTAAAAATACTTAACATATTCTGCTATGTACAGAACATTGGAATGTGACATATTTACAGCAAATACACAGTTAAACGATTTATTAATTATGAATATTGCATAAAAATGTTTTTTTTCCATGTTTTCTTATACTTAAAAGGATAGTAAACCAAATTTGTTTCTTTCATGATTCAGATAGAACAGGCAATTTTGAGCAACTTTCTAATTTACTCCTATTATCAATTTTTCTCCGTTCTCTTTCTATCTTTATTTAAAAAGCAGGAATGTAAAAGCTTAGGATCCAGCCAATTTTAGGTTCAGCACCCTGGATAGCGTTTGCTTTTTGGTGGCTACATATTAAACTTTAATGATTCAGATAGGGCATGCAATTTTAAACATATTTCCAATTTACTTTTATCATCAAGTTACTTTGTTCCTTTGGTATTCTTTGTTAAAAGCTAAACCTAGGTAGGCTCATATGCTAATTTCTAAGACCTTTTAAAGGCCGCCTTTTATCTCAGTTCATTTTGACAGTTTTTCACAGCTAGACAGCGCTAGTTCATGTGCGACATATAGATAATATTGTGCTTACCTAGGTAGGCTCATACGCTAAATTCTAAGCCCTTGAAGGCCGCCTCTTATCTCAGTGCATTTTGACAGTTTTTCACAGCTAGACAGCGCTAGTTCATGTGTGACATAGATAATATTGTGCTCACTTATGTGGAGTTATTTATGAGTCAGCACTGATTGGCTAAAACGCAAGTCTGTCAAAAGCACTGTGATAAGGGGGCAGTCTGCAGA
This sequence comes from Bombina bombina, assembly GCF_027579735.1. Lineage (NCBI taxonomy): Eukaryota > Metazoa > Chordata > Amphibia > Anura > Bombinatoridae > Bombina > Bombina bombina. Next base: position 58,845,278 of record NC_069507.1, on the reverse strand, counting down.
GGCTTAGATACAAGGTAATTACAGAGGTAAAAAGTATATTAATATAACTGTCTTAGTTATGCAAAACTGGGGAATGTGTAATAAAGGGATTATCTATCTTTTAAACAATAAAAATTCTGGAGTAGTCTGTCCCTTTAAGTCTTCTAACATATTGATCTGTGTTAGGACATTAGCATCACTGGGCATAAATAATACTGGTAAGTGATCCCGGCATGCAGGATTCATTTCTTTCTTTGGTTTATAAAATGCTTGTTGATGGTACTTTTGTGGTCACTAGAAATTTGTCTTCTGATACGTCACATGTACTTTATGCTTGTCTAACATGTGATGCCCAAGAATGGACAAGCTTCTTAATAACTCAGAGAATGCCATTGCAATGCTTGTTATTTGGTGCTAAGCTGGAGACGTTGGGGCGTAGCAGTGGACACTGTACTCTGTCTTTTCTCCTTCCTCCACCTCGTATCAGACCAAATGCATTTTATTTGATGCGGCACTGAGGATTTAAGTATAGTGGACAAACTGTAGAACAGTGTTAAATAAGATTTGTTCTGGATGTCAGCCTTGACTGTAGGCAAATGACAATGAATATGTGTGCGTCTGTTCATGGGTACTAAATTCTGCCTCTTTATAAAGGAGTGAGTGTGGTAGGGCATTTTTCTCCTTTTTTTTCAGTCTTGCCACTCCATTTTACCCGTTGGTACATTATTAATGTTATTTATCGTAAGCTGTATTAGTTTGGAAAGAAAACATTAAATTGTACATTTAAAGCTATTTTAACTATTAGCTTAACTAATTTTAAGTACAGCTGCATATAAAGGACAACTCCTACAACTCTATTGGTGGAGGTAAACACCCCACAGGCTTATAAAGAAAAATAAGTTTAATTCTAAACAGAAATATCTGTTCTTCAAAAAAAATGAAAGCAATACATTTAATATCCCCTCTTTTAAATGTTACCAAAATATATACATTATTGTCCCTTTAAGAAAGTGGGAATATAATCAAATTTTCAGCTTTATTGTAGTGCATTGATTAAACTCTTAATCAAAGTGAACTACATACTCTCCATACCTAAAGGGATACTGAACCCAATTTTTGTTTTCTTTCGTGATTCAGAAACAGCATGCAATTTTAAGCAACTTTCTAATTTACTCCTATTATCCTTTTTTCTTCGTTCTCTTGATATCTTTATTTGAAAAGCAGGAATCTGAGCTAAGGAACCAGCCCATTTTTGGTTCAGCACCCTGGATAACACTTGCTGATTGGTGGCTACACTTAGCCACCAGTCAGCAAGCGTTACGCAGGTGCTGAACCAAAGATGAGCGGGCTCGTAAGCTCACATTCCTGCTTTTTAAAATAAAGATACCAAGAGAACAAAAACAATTTGATAATATAAGTAAATTAGAAAGTTGCTTAAAATTGCATGATCTATCTGAATAATGAAAGAAATAATTTGGGTTCAATATCCCTTTAAGGGATATGAAACAGTTTGAGATTCGAATACATTTACATCGCTGGTCGATAAGGTTTTTTTTCTGGGTGTAATAGGGTGGGTTTTGCCGCGAGTAGCAAGACTGCACTATTAGACAGTCCCTCCCTCCCTCCTGCAGGCTTGCTATAATAGCTTGGTTTTGCCGCGAGTAGCAAGACTGCACTATTACAGTCCCTCCCTCCCTCCTGCAGGCTTGCTATAATAGCTTGGTTTTGCCGCGAGTAGCAAGACTGCACTATTAGGCAGTCCCTCCCTCCCTCCTGTAGGCTTGCTATAATAGCTTGGCTTTGCCGCTGGCGGCAAGACCACACTATTGAAAACCGCACCCCATAGAAAGATTAAGGGGTTAATGGAATAAGAAAGCTAATTACATAATTGTTTGTGTGTCAGGAAACTTTTTTTTTTTTTTTTTAAAGGAAAACTATTTATTTTTACTCTCGCATTTATACAGTTTTACTGCTGGAGCAAGAATTTGTTTACTTCCAACATTGTACAGTCAGTTTGGAAAGGTAGCATAATAATGATTGTCTAATATGGAATCGCAGGAGTAGGCAACAGAAGAAAATGGGAGTGGAGTTATCTCTTGATAGTCAGAAATGCATATTTATCAGCTCGGATGGCTGTTATTAATGTTGCTGTCACATAGAAACACATTTTTGCATTAAATCCATTTAGAATGTGCATTATTTGGCCTGGATGCCATGGGGACATCAAAGCCCCCTTAGGCATAAGAGCACAGTGCCCTGCTGTGGAAGCAGAAGGAGACTGATCAATAAACCTGACATGTTAATGCAGAGCAAATAGAATAAAAGATTATTTTTTTTGACAAGACATGAAAAATCACCTTGTGGCAGCTGGCAAGCTGATGCAGTAACAGCATAGACTGTGGCAACGTTGATCTGACAAGCAAAGAGGAGAAATGATGGTTATAAGTTGGTTTTGTTTCAAACTTCTTTCTTGACCTGTCAGATTTTGAAGGTGTCTGAATGGCCTCCTTTTTTTTTGTCATGTGAAAATTGTAGTCCTAGGTAGTTATGCTGCAGTTATGTCTTCTCCAATTGTGAATGCCGTGGTTTTAATTGATTCACTTTAGCTGTTGAAACTGTCAGGCATTTATAATCCCTAAGTCCTATAGATGTAGCAATGGTATGTCATGCTTCAATGTGTAGTTATCAGAAAATTAATATCCTTAATGAACTGGTGCTTTCAAGCTAACAGGGCGTAAAATCCAACTTACCCTTTTCAATTGCTAATAGCGTATCCAACACCCCCTCCCTTTTTATTTAGTTTAGAAAACAGTCTTCCAACAGCCTGCTCCTTTGATGCCCGACAAAATGCCAGCTTTGCTGTGGGTACATTGCGTGATCAATTACAATAAATATAGTAATTACACTGGAGTTTGTAATTAACATAATTGTAGTCAATTACTACAAATACAGTGCACAGCTAAATAAATGAGAGGGGAGAAATTAGTGAGCTAATTGATTTATCTTTATAACTGCTTTCTTTTTCATCCTGCATAATTGGCAGCTGAGTTTTGCCTTGGTTTTTTTTTTTCTTTCTGATAGTCCAGTTTTTACAACATATTTTTGAATGAGTATTTAATTTGTTTCTGAGTCTTGAATGACAGAATATTATGGCTGATGTGTGTTTTTCGGTCAATGTTTTCTAATTTTAAAACCCTTTTTAACTGGAAGTTGTATATAGATCTTCCATTTAATTCTCTATATCATGCATCCATTTTGGGAGAAAGTGTTGCTTGAATGATTTTTTTTAAACTGTAAAACTTGTACACAAATTAAATGCAATCTTTATAATATTTGCATAGGATTAGAATGATATTAATGGTCAGGTAAAGAAAAAGCATTGACGCACACACACACACACATACAGTATGTATATGTATGTGTATATATATATATATATATATATATATATATATATATATATATATATATATATATATATATATATATATATATATATATATACACAAGATCTCACAAAAGTGAGTACACCCCTCACATTTTTGTAAATATTTTATTATATCTTTTCATGTGACAACACTGAAGAAATGACACTTTGCTACAATGTAAAGTAGTGAGTGTACAGCCTTGTATTACAGTGTAAATTTGCTGTCCCCTCAAAATAACTCGACACACAGCCATTAATGTCTAAACCGTTGGCAACAAAAGTGAGTACACCCCTAAGTGGAAATGTCCATATTGGGCCCAAAGTGTCAATATTTTGTGTGGCCACAATTATTTTCCAGCACTGCTTTAACCCTCTTGGGCATGGAGTTCACCAGAGCTCCACAGGTTGCCACTGCCGTCCTTTTCCACTCCTCCATGATGATATCACAGAGCTGGTGGATGTTAAAGACTTTGCGCTCCCCCACCTTCTGTTTGAGGATGCCCCACAGATGCTCAATAGGGTTTAGGTCTGGAGACATGCTTGGCCAGTCCATTACCTTTACCCTCAGCTTCTTTAGCAAGGCAGTGGTCGTCTTGGAGGTGTGTTTGGGGTCGTTATCATGTTGGAATACTGCCCTGCGGCCCAGTCTCCAAAGGAAAGGGATCATGCTCTGTTTCAGTATGTCACAGTACATGTTGGCATTCTTGGTTCCCTCAATGAACTGTAGCTCCCCAGTGCCGGCAGCACTCATGCAGGCCCAGACCATGACACTCCCACCACCATGCTTGACTGTAGGCAAGACACACTTGTCTTTGTACTCCTCACCTGAATGCTGCCACACACGATTGACACCATCTGAACCAAATAAGTTTATCTTGGTCTCATTGGACCACAGGACATGGTTCCAGTAATCCATGTCCTTAGTCTGCTTGTCTTCCGCAAACTGTTTGCGGGCTTTCTTGTGCATTGTCTTTAGAAGAGGCTTTCTTTTCGAACAACAGCCATGCAGACCAATTTGATGCAGTATGCGGCGTATGGTCCGAGCACTGACAGGCTGACCCCCCCCCCCCACCTCTTCAACCTCTGCAGCAATGCTGGCAGCACTCATACGTCTATTTACCAAGACAACCTCTGGATATGACACTGAGCACGTGCACTCAGCTTCTTTGGTTGACCATGGCAAGGCCTGTTCTGAGTAGAACCTGTCCTGTGAAACAGCTGTATGGTCTTGCCCACCGTGCTGCAGCTCAGTTTTAGGGTCTTGGCAATCTTCTTATAGCCTATGCCATCTTTATTTAGAGCAACAGTTATTTTTTTCAGATCCTCAGAGAGTTCTTTGCCATGAGGTGCCATGTTGAACTTCCAGTGACCAGTATGAGAGAGTGTGAGAGCGATAACACCAAATTTAACACACCTGCTCCCCATTCACACCTGAGACCTTGTAACACTAACGAGTCACATGACACCGGGGAGGGAAAATGGCTAATTGGGCCCAATTTGGAGATTTCCATTTAGGGGTGTACTCACTATTGTTGCCAACGGTTTAGACATTAATGGCTGTGTGTTGAGTTATTTTGAGGGGACAGCAAATTTACACTGTTATACAGGCTGTACACTCACTACTTTACATTGTAGCAAAGTGTCATTTCTTCAGTGTTGTCATATGAAAAGATAAAATAAAATATTTACAAAAATGTGAGGTGTGTACTCACTTTTGTGAGATACTGTATATAATGTTTTTTGTGGTGATAGTGTGTCATTCACTCACACAATAGTAATAAAAATATCACTATTAAAACCCCTGGCGCTAAAATATAGCTTAAATTGGTAGAGCGAAAGTCTATATTATTTGTACTATAAGAAAATAAACCAACTTATGTGATAATGGTAAAATAGCTAGTGAAGGAATCCTAAATGGATGTGTTCAATCTTTATGTGTCCTTAAATGTATTATGTGTATCCTTAAACACTCGTGTAAATAGAATTCTATATTACATAATCCATATTTAATGGCAGATCCGACACATCAATAAATTTGTTTAAAAATGTGTTTAGAAATGAATTGCTCAAATCGGTCAAAGAGAGCAGTAGTGCAAATAAAAAATAAACAGGTTTTTATTACAATCTTGTCATACATCCAATTTAAAACCAAAACTTTCTAAAACACACTGATCAGGCGTTTGGCAAAATGTAGTATCAATAAAACATAATCTCCCTATTTAACAAACAACAATAAATAAAATAAAATAAATTAGCAATAAATAAAACAACCACTACTGATAATGGCTATTTTTAGGCAAAACAAAGATCCCGATATGAGCCAAAGAAGATCCACGTCAGCTAGAGGTTAATGTTATCCGGAGACCGAAAAGGTTCTCTGAAGTCCCAGCTGTCTCTCTATAGCGGTCCGAGGATAGATCACTGCAATCCCTCCTTCCTTTGGTAGTCAGGATAGGTCACCGCAATCTCTCCTGTCTTTGAAATCTGTAGCAGCACTCGCACCAAACAGACCCGCTTATGCTCTGAGTCTCCGTGCAGTGTCGACGCTGGAAGTCAGTTCCAATCACCTGTGTAGTGGAAAAGTGGGCGGAGCAATGCGTTTCAGCTTGACAAGAGCTTGACAAAGGCCCAGAACGGCTGAAACGCGTTGCTCCGCCCACTTTTCCACTACACAGGTGATTGGAACTGACTTCCAGCGTCTACACTGCACGGAGACTCAGAGCATAAGCGGGTCTGTTTGGTGCGAGTGCTGCTACAGATTTCAATGACAGGAGAGATTGCGGTGACCTATCCTCCAACTACCAAAGGAAGGAGGGATTGCAGTGATCTATCCTCGGACCGCTATAGAGAGACAGCTGGGACTTCAGAGAACCTTTTCGGTCTCCGGATAACATTAACCTCCAGCTGACGTGGATCTTCTTTGGCTCATATCGGGATCTTTGTTTTGCCTAAAAATAGCCATTATCAGTAGTGGTTGTTTTATTTATTGCTAATTTATTTTATTTTATTTATTGTTGTTTGTTAAATAGGGAGATTATGTTTTATTGATACTACATTTTGCCAAACGCCTGATCAGTGTGTTTTAGAAAGTTTTGGTTTTAAATTGGATGTATGACAAGATTGTAATAAAAACCTGTTTATTTTTTATTTGCACTACTGCTCTCTTTGACCGATTTGAGCAATTCATTTCTAAACACATTTTTAAACAAATTTATTGATGTGTCGGATCTGCCATTAAATATGGATTATGTAATATAGAATTCTATTTACACGAGTGTTTAAGGATACACATAATACATTTAAGGACACATAAAGATTGAACACATCCATTTAGGATTCCTTCACTAGCTATTTTACCATTATCACATAAGTTTTTTTTTTTTCTTATAGTACAAATAATATAGACTTTCGCTCTACCAATTTAAGCTATATTTTAGCGCCAGGAGTTTTAATAGTGATATTTTTATTACTATTGTGTGAGTTTATTCTGTTTTGTGGAGTCTGAGGAAACTCCTTTTACCCAGTGGCTTATTGGTAATTATCCTAGCGCAGATTGAACACACCCTTTCTCAGATAGTGTGTCATTCCCAGTCCCGCTAAGGGTAGCAACGCATCACAGTGCAAAAAGCGCTGGGCTTTCTGGCAGTTGTTGGGCTGTATCAAATAGCTGGTGGGTAGAGCAGTTCATAGGTGCCAGATCATAACTATAGGTAATGAATGCTGGCATTTTTTCTGGGGTGGGTCTTGGGAGTTGAAGAGGACCCCCAGGCTTCCTGGGTTTTGACATTGATAATGCCAGGTATTCCCTCTACAGCTCAACAGATGCTTAAACAGAAAGACCTGGGAAACCAGCGCTTCTGTATGACCACTACCTACTGCTCTACCGCCACCTTCTTTTCCTCTAGCAGCTGCACCAATAGCCTTACACTGCTGCTCAGCCTGACTTCCTATGGTCATGCTCTGTGTACTCGCATGATCCAGACATAAAATCTTTCTGGCCTCCTGAAGGAGATTGTGCAGGGTTGACCTGATCACTGTAGTCTTAGTAGTAGCAATACTGACTGCACCCCCCCCCTGCAGCATTGTGGCCCCTGAGACTTCTTGTTACACCTGTTGTTTTGTCTTTATTTGTGACTACATTTTTTTTGTTATATTAAATGTGCTAATTTTAGGAGGTTTTATTAATTACAACTTTGGCTCTTCTTTAAGATTGGAATGGGTTTAGAAACACAGTGAAAATCATCTGCACTGCCATGCAATGGTTTAGCACAGGATTTCTGATAGGTTGGAATGGGGCCACAGTTTGAAGAGCATCATTTGAAGTTTAATGTATAAAAATGTTTCCCTTGTCTGTCCCTCTACTTTCCTTCCACAAATTAAGTGTCGCTAAATTTTTTTTTTACTTAGTTTAAAGTAAAATCGTTTTTAAACATATTTTTTTTTATGATTTTATGGGCTTTCCCTATTTTTTTACATTACACCTCAGAGTAGTTTAATATAAGGGAATAGAATCCCAACACTTATTTACAAACATATCAAGCTGGTATTTACAAATTTACAAAACCTCCAATTGGGACTCAACTACACACAGAGTGGTAATCTCCACCCTTAGGACATATTTAGATACCTCCATAACGGTGAGGTAAAACAAGGTAAGTCTTGTGATTGTTTAATATTGTTTTTGTACACGCATTGATATTTTGGGACAACTACACTATTAGCAATATCTTGTTTGATTGACATTGAAAATTGTGAGCGCTACTCCTCATACTATATATATAATATAAATGAACCAAGCACTTACTCTTCATCTGTGAATTTATTTGTGATGTTTCAGGAAGAAACCTTCCCCTTGCTCCCTGAAACATCACAAATAAATTCACAGATGACGAGTGAGTGCTGGTTCCTTTGTATTAATTAGACATTATATCCCCCCCAAGCACTCTCAACTCAAGTTGTTAATTGAGGAGTGAGAGTGCACTTTAGAAAGTGTCATGGTCTCCCAAAGGTTTCTGTCTGATTATTTTGGTCAATTTTTCTATCTTGAAGATATTATCACATATTATTGGTTTTGTAGTTCTGAAAATTTGTGTCTGCAGAAATAAGATGCCCCTTCTCCGCAAAATGTTATAAAATTAACATACAAAGCTGATTAATAGACCTTTTAAAGGGAAATAATCATGAAACATAACTTTTGAGTTTCAGATAGAGCATACAATTTTTAGATTTCAGATTTACTTCTATTATCAGATTTACTTAATTTTCTTGGAATCCTTTGTTGAAGGAGAGCAAATGCTCTACTGGGGCCTAGCTGAATACATTGTGTGAGACAGTGGCAAGCAGCTAGCTCACAGTAGTGCATTGCTTCTGAGCCTACCTATGCAGGCTGTTCAACAATGGATACCAAGAGTACAAAGCAAATTAGATAAGAGAAGTCAATGAAAAAATTGTTAAATTGCATGTTCTTTCTGAATCATGAAAGTTTAATTTTGACTTTACTGTCCCTTTAATGCTATTCCTCCCCTGCAAATCCATGTACACAGAACCACCCCTATACTAAGTTTCAAGAAGCTCACTGAATAGAAGATTGTTTGGAGTGGAATAGATCTGCACAAGGAACTAAGTGTGAGGAGGGAGGGGCAAGCATTAAAAATGTTGTTTTAGTTGAATAAAACAATTTCAATTATTATTATTAATTTAATCTTTAGTTTTCTCCTTCCAATAAAGTACAGTATATATTATTAACCAATTAAACTGGAGATAGTTCACCTCCAAATAATTTAATTCATTTCAATGATCTATCTATGCATATCTAATTATATATAACCAAATCAGTAATGGTCTGATTATAACTGGAAAAAATAATCTGAAAATTTTATTATTCTAAAAATGAAAACCTTTAAATCAGTCTTACTGACTTGTGATTTAAATTATGATTTAAATCAAAGCCACCCTGCTCAAGCACCTGGGCAAAGTCGGCCGCGCTAACCCTTCTCTGGTATACACGCTTTACCATTGATTTGTAATATCAAGTAGGGTGCTAATGTCAGTGCGGTCCAGCAATATCGCGTATCGTGTCCCGCAAGATCATTGTGCGCCACTTGTAATCTGGTCCTCAGAGTTTTCTCCTTTTTAGTTATCCTTAACACTGAATCAGTTCAGGTTATTCTTTATTTTGTGCTAATACAGGTCATAGACAAGGTCTACAGTAGCTACATGATATATAAAACAATCATTAGTTTGGATAATTACATGTGGAGCATACAAAAATGAGAGTATTGCATAGTAGACGTTCTTCAGAACATATGTCAAATTTGTTGAAAAAAGAAGGGGGTATTGGCAATTAGAAATGTTTACAGTGCACTTTAGAGACGGACCTTTGAAATATGAGTTTTTAAAAAGTAACTTTAAGCTGTCAAAATGTTTGTGGGAAATGTGATAGAGGGATATTGAGGTTTTTGCACAATATATGCTGCACTACAATAGTCACATATCCAGAACTGGAAAGATGTGAAGATAGAATCAATTTCACAGGATTGCTGGCAGTTTTGCCTATATTTGGAGAGAAAAAAAAAACTGAACATGATCTTTGTCATATCAAAATTAACCCCTTAATGACCACAGCACTTTTCCATTTTCTGTCCGTTTGGGACCAAGGCTATTTTTACATTTCTGCGGTGTTTGTGTTTAGCTGTAATTTTACTCTTACTCATTTACTGTACCCACACATATTATATACCGTTTTTCTCGCCATTAAATGGACTTTCTAAAGATACCATTATTTTCATCATATCTTATAATTTACTATAAAAAAATTTATAAAATATGAGGAAAAAATTGAAAAAAACACACTTTTTCTAACTTTGACCCCCAAAATCTGTTACACATCTACAACCACCAAAAAACACCCATGCTAAATAGTTTCTACATTTTGTCCTGAGTTTAGAAATACCCAATGTTTACATGTTCTTTGCTTTTTTTGTAAGTTATAGGGCCATAAATACAAGTAGCACTTTGCTATTTCCAAACCATTATTTCTTCTGTTATGTGTGATCAGTCCACGGGTCATCATTACTTCTGGGATATAACTCCTCCCCAACAGGAAATGCAAGAGGATTCACCCAGCAGAGCTGCATATAGCTCCTCCCCTCTACGTCAGTCCCAGTCATTCTCCTTGCACCCAACGACTAGATAGGATGTGTGGAGGGACTATGGTGATTATACTTAGTTTTTATGACTTCAATCAAAAAGTTTGTTATTTTACAATAGCACCGGAGGTGTTAATACTTCTCTGGCAGAGTTTGAAGAAGATCTACCAGAGTTTTTTACTATGATTTTAACCGGAGCTCGTTAGATCATATTGCTGTTCTCGGCATTGAGGGAGGTAAAAGCTTCAGATCAGGGGACAGGGGCAGTTGAATCTGCATGAGGTATGTAGCAGTTTTTTATTTTCTGAATGGAAATTGATTGAGAAAATCCCTGCCATACCGTTATAATGACATGTATGTCTACACTTCAGTATTCTGGGGATGGTATTTCACCGGGAACTACTCTGTTATTAAAGGTCTCTAATCCTTTTAATAAGTATTTATCATGTTAAACGTTTTTTGCTGGAATGTAGAATCGTTTACACTTGCTGAGGACTGACGTGAATAAATATTTGGGCATTAATTTCCACTTGGCAGTTGTTTGCTTTTAATTGTGACAGTTTACGTTTCTCTTCACTGCTGTGTATGAGAGGGGAGGGGCCGTTTTTGGCGCTCTTTGCTACGCATCAAAAATTTCCAGTCAGCTACTCTTATATTTCCTGCATGATCCGGTTCATCTCTGACAGATCTCCAGGGGGTCTTCAAACTTCTTTGGAGGGAGGTATATTCTCTCAGCAGAGCTGTGAGATTTCATATTGACTGTGAATAAAAACGTTGCTCCTGTAATTTTTATGTCAAATTTAATTATTGTTATTTTACTAATGGGAACAAACCTTTGCTAAAAGTTGTGTTGTTTTAAAGTTTGATGCTATAACTGTTTTTAGTTCATTATCTCAAACTGTCATTTAATCGTTTAGTACCTCTTTGAGGACAGTACGTTTTTGCTAAAAAAGATTATAACCAGGTTGCTAGTTATTGCTTAGTGTGTTAAACATGTCTGACTCAGAGGAAGATATCTGTGTCATTTGTTCCCAATGCCAAGGTGGAGCCCAATAGAATTTATGTACTAACTGTATTGATGCTACTTTAAATAAAAGTCCAATCTGTCCAATGTGAACAAATTTCACCAAACTGCGATGGGGAGAGTTATGCCGACTAACTCGCCTCTACGCGGCAGTACCTGCATCTCCCGCCCGGGAGGTGGTGATATTTTGGGCCTAATACATTGGGCGGCCATTACAAGATAACATTACTGATATGGCTACTGTTATGACTGAAGTTTTGTCTAAATTACCAGAACTAAGAGGCAAGCGTTGATCACTCTGGGGTGGAGAAAAGAGTGCCGCTGACAATACTACGGGCATGTCTGATACTGCGTCACAGCTTGCAGAGCATGAGGACGGAGAGCTTCATTCTGTGGGTGACGGTTCTGATCCCAAACAGATTGGATTCCGATATTTCAAATTTTAAATTTAAATTGGAGAACCTCGTGTATTACTAGGGGAGGTCTTAGCAGCTCCTCAATGATTGTAACCCACCGTTGCAATACCAGAGAAACTGTGCAGGTTGGATAAATAACTTTGCGACTGGTACCCGGGAGTACTGACGTTTTTCCTATACCTAAGAGATTAACTGAAATTGTTACTAAGGAGTGGGATAGACCCGGTGTGCCGTTCTCAACCCCCCTCCAAAAATTTAGAAAAGATGTTTCCAAATAGACGCCACCACTCGGGACTTATGGCAAACGGTCCCTAAGGTGGAGGGAGCAGTTTCTACTTTAGCTAAGCGTACCACTATCCCGGTGGAGGACTAGCTGTGCTTTCTCAGATCCAATGGATAAAAAATTAGAGGGTTACCTTAAGAAAATGTTTGTTCAACAAGGTTTTTATATTGCAACCCCATGCATGTATCGCGCCGATTAGGCTGCGGCAGCATTTTGGATTGAGCTCTCTGGAAGAGAACCTTAGTTCATCTACGCTAGACGACATTATGGACAGGCTTAGAGTCCTCTAAACTAGCTAATTCATTCATTTCGGAGGCGTAGTACATTTAACCAAACTTAAGGCTAAGAACTCAGGATTCGCCATACAGGCACGTAGGGCGCTGTGGCTAAAATCTGGTCAGCTCGATGTTACTTCTAAGTCCAAATTACTTAATATACCTTTAAGGGGCAGTCTTTATTTGGGCCCGGGTTTGAAAGAAATTATCGCTGACATTTACCGGAGGTAAGGGCCACGCCCTACCTCAAGACAAAGCAAAGCTAAGGCTAGACAGTCCTAAATTTTCGTCCCTTTCGGAATTTCAAAACAGGAGCAGCATCAACCTCCACTGCACCAAAAAAGGAAGGAGCTGTTGCTCGTTACAGGCAAGGGCTGGAAGCCTAACCAGTCCTGGAACAAGGGCAAACAGGCCAGGAAACCTGCTGCCGCCCCAAAGGACAGCATGAACCGAGAGAGCCCCGATCCGGGACCGGATCTAGTGGGGGGCACAGACTTTCTCTCTTCGCAGGCTGGGCAAGAGATGTTCAGGATCCCTGGGCGCTAGAGATCATATCTCAGGGATACCTTCTAGACTTCAAATTATCTCCCCCAAGAGGGAGATTTCATCTGTCAAGGTTGTCAACAAACCAGATAAAGAAAGAAGCGTTTCTACGCTGTGTACAAGATCTGTTATTAATGGGAGTGATCCATCCGGTTCCGCGGTCGGAACAAGGACAAGGGTTCTACTCAAACCTGTTTGTGGTTCCCAAAAAAGAGGGAACTTTCAGGCCAATCTTAGATTTAAAGATTCTAAACAAATTCCTAAGAGTTCCATCGTTCAAAATGGAAACTATTCGGACAATCTTACCCATGATCCAAAAGGGTCAGTACATGACCACAGTGGATTTAAAAGATGCTTACCTTCACATACCGATTCACAAAGATCATCACCGGTATCTACGGTTTGCCTTCCTAGACAGGCACTACCAGTTTGTAGCTCTTCCATTCGGATTGGCTACGGCCCCAAGAATCTTCACAAAGGTTCTGGGTGCCCTTCTGGCGGTACTAAGACCGCGAGGGATTTCGGTAGCTCCGTACCTAGACGACATTCTAATACAAGCTTCAAGCTTTCAAACTGCCAAGTCTCATACAGAGTTAGTTCTGGCATTTCTAAGGTCGCATGGATGGAAAGTGAACGAAAAGAAGAGTTCTCTTTTTCCTCTCACAAGAGTTCCATTCTTGGGGACTCTTATAGATTCTGTAGAAATGAAGATTTACCTGACAGAAGACAGGTTAACAAAGCTTCAAGATGCATGCCGTGTCCTTCATTCCATTCAACACCCGTCAGTAGCTCAATGCATGGAGGTGATCGGCTTAATGGTAGCGGCAATGGACATAGTACCTTTTGCACGCCTACACCTCAGACCGCTGCAATTGTGCATGCTAAGTCAGTGGAATGGGGATTACTCAGATTTGTCCCCTACTCTGAATCTGAATCAAGAGACCAGAAATTCTCTTCTATGGTGGCTTTATCGGCCACACCTGTCCAGGGGGATGCCATTCAGCAGGCCAGACTGGACAATTGTAACAACAGACGCCAGCCTACTAGGTTGGGGCGCTGTCTGGAATTCTCTGAAGGCTCAGGGATTATGGAATCAGGAGGAGAGTCTCCTTCCAATAAACATTCTGGAATTGAGAGCAGTTCTCAATGCCCTTCTGGCTTGGCCCCAATTAACAACTCGGGGGTTCATCAGGTTTCAGTCGGACAATATCACGACTGTAGCTTACATCAACCATCAGGGAGGGACAAGAAGCTCCCTAGCAATGATGGAAGTATCAAAGATAATTCGCTGGGCAGAGTCTCACTCTTGCCACCTGTCAGCAATCCACATCCCGGGAGTGGAGAACTGGGAGGCGGATTTCTTGAGTCGCCAGACTTTTCATCCGGGAGAGTGGGAACTTCATCCGGAGGTCTTTGCCCAAATACTTCGACGTTGGGGCAAACCAGAGATAGATCTCATGGCGTCTCGCCAGAACGCCAAACTTCCTCACTACGGGGTCCAGATCCAGGGATCCGGGCGCGGTTCTGATAGATGCTTTGACAGCACCTTGGAACTTCGGGATGGCCTTATGTGTTTCACCCTTCCCGCTGCTTCCTCGATTGATTGCCAAAATCAACAGGAGAGAGCATCAGTGATTCTAATAGCGCCCTGCATGGCCACGCAGGACTTGGTATGCAGATCTAGTGGACATGTCATCCTGTCCGCCTTGGTCTCTACCTCTAAGACAGGACCTTCTGATACAGGGTCCATTCAAACATCAAAATCTAACTTCTCTGAAAACTGACTGCTTGGAAATTGAACGCTTGATTTTATCAAAACGTGGTTTTCTGAGTCGGTTTATTGATACCCCTGATACAGGCTAGGAAGCCTGTTACCAGAAAGATTTACCATAAAATATGGCGTAAATACCTATACTGGTGCGAATCCAAACGTCTACTCCTGGAGTAAGGTTAGGATCCCTAGGATATTTGTCCTTTCTACAAGAAGGTTTAGAAAAGGGTTTATCAGATAGTTCATTAAAGGACAGATTTCAGCTCTGTCCATCTTGTTACACAGGCGTCAGTCAGAAAATCCAGACGTCCAGGCCTTTTGTCAGGCTTTAACTAGGATCAAGCCTGTGTTTAAGCTGTTGCTCCGCATGGAGTTTAAACTTAGTTCTTAACGTTTTACAGGGTGTTCCGTTTGAAAACCCCTTCATTCCATTGATATAAAATGGTTATCTTGGAAAGTTCTATTTTTAATGGCTATTTCCCTCGGCTCGAAGAGTCTCTGAGTCTATCAGCCCTACATTGTGATTCTCCTTATCTGATCTTTCACTCAGACAAGGTAGTTCTACGTACTAAACCTGGGTTCTTACCGTAAGGTAGTCACTAACAGGAACATCAATCAAGAGATTGTTGTTCCACTCCTTGTGTCCCAAATCCTTCTTCAAAGAAGGAACGTCTTCTACACAATCTGGATGTAGTTCGTGCCCTCAAGTTCTACTTGCAGGCAAACTAAAGATTTTCGCCAAACTTCTTCCCCTGTTTGTCGTTTATTCTGGACAGAGGAGAGGTCAAAAAGCTTCTGCTACCTCTCTCTCTTTTGTGGCTTCGTAGCATAATACGTTTAGCCTATGAGACTGCTGGACAGCAGCCTCCTGAAAGAATTACAGCTCACTCCACTAGAGCTGTGGCTTCACTTGGGCCTTTAAGAATGAGGCCTCTGTTGAACAGATTTGCAAGGCTGCAACTTGGTCTTCGCTTCATACTTTTTCCAAATTTTACAAATCTTGACACTTTTGCTCTCTTCGGAGGCTATTTTGGGAGAAAGGTTCTTCAGGCAGTGGTTCTTCTGTATAATGAGCCTGCCTATCCCTCCCGTCATCGTGTACTTTTGCTTTGGTATTGGTATCCCAGAAGTAATGATGACCCGTGGACTGATCACAATAAACAGAACAAAACATAATTTATGCTTACCTGATAAATTCCTTTCTTCTGTTGTGTGATCAGTCCACGGCCCGCCCTGTTTTTAAGGCAGGTAAATATCTTTTAAATTATACTCCAGTCACCACTCACCCTTGGTTACTCCTTTCTCGTTGATTTCTTGGTCGAATGACTGGACTGACGTAGAGGGGAGGAGCTATATGCAGCTCTGCTGGGTGAATCCTCTTGCATTTCCTGTTGGGGGGGAGGATTATATCCCAGAAGTAATGATGACCCGTGGACTGATCACACAACAGAAGAAAGGAATTTATCAGGTAAGCATAAATTATGTTTTTTTCAAAATTAGTGCTAGTTACATTAGAACACTAATATCTTTCAGGAATCTCTGAATATCCATTGACATGTATCATATTTTTTTTTAGTAAGACATCCCAAAGTAAAATCTAGGCCCATTTTGGTATATTTCATGCCACCAATTTCACCGCCCAATTGCGATTCAAAATACAAAAAATCGTTCACTGTTTTTACTAATTTTTTCACAAACTTTTGTGCTTGTTCCACTGAAATTATTTACAAACAGCTTGTGCAATTATGGCTTTAAAATGGTTGTAAATGCTTCTCTGGGATCCCCTCTTGTTCAGAAATAGCAGACATATATGGATTAGGCGTTGCTTTTTAGTAATTAGACAGGCTGCAAAATGCCACTCGCGCACTACACGTGTATCCTGCCCATCCAGTGAACAGGGGTTAATTATGGAGCATGTAGGGAAGCTTTTAGGGATACTTTTAGCTTTATGTGTAGTGTAAGTAAGACAACCCCAAGTATTGATCTAGGCCAATTTTGGTATATTTCATGCACCCCATTTCACCAGCCAAATGCAGTCAAATTAAAAAAAACTTTACATTTTTCAAATTTTCGGTTTCTCACTGAAATCATTTACAACAGCTTGTGCAATTATGGCACCAAATGGTTGTAAATGCTTCTCTGGGATCCCCTTTGGTTCAGAAATAGCCGACATATATGGCTTTGGCGTTGCTTTTTGGTAATTAGAAGGCCGCCAAATGCCGCTGCATTTCACACGTGTATTATGGCTAGCAGCGAAGGGGTTAATTATGCTAGCTGTGCAGGGTTATTATTTTTAGCTTTAGTGTAGAGCTCCAGCCTCCCACCTGAAACATGAGACCCCCCTGATCCCTCCCAAACAGCTCTCTTCCCTCCCCCACCCACAATTGTCCCCGCCATCCTTAAGTACTCGGCAGAAACTCTGCCAGTACTAAATAAAAGCTATTCTTGGGCTTTTTTTTGTTTTTTTTTTTTTGGCATATTTACATATGCTGCTGTGTAGGATCCCCCCTTAGTCCCCCCAACCTCCACTGATCCCCTACCAAACACCTCCCCCTCTGCCCTTAATGGGCGCCATCTTGGGTACTGCAGCTGTCTGCCAGTACCAGTTTAGTAACACATGTGCCTTTTTTTTAAAAAAAAAAAAATCCCCTTTTCTGTAGTGTAGCTTTCCCTCCCCCCACAAAACCCCAAGACCATCCCCCCACCCCCTTCCAGATCCCTTAGATGTTTATTTGTAGCATTTTTTTTATTTTTTATTTTAACTTTTCACACACAACTTTTCCGTAGTGTAGCGGTTCCCTCCCGCTCCCGCCCCGTGCACGCGCCCCCCCCCCCCCCCCCCCGTGCACAGCGCGCGCTCCCGTGCGCGCCCCGATTCCCGCCCCCCTTCTCTTCATTGATCACATCGATGGCCGCCCACCCGCCTCCCAGACTTGCTCCCACCCACCAACGATACCGGCGACCGATGTCCGGTGCAGAGAGGGCCACAGAGTGGCTCTCTCTGCATCGGATGGCCAAGGGGGGTTATTGCAGGATGCCTCCATATCGAGGCATCACTGCAATAACCGGAAAGGCAGCTGGAAGCGAGCAGGATCGCTTCCAGCTGCTTTCCAGACCAAGGACGTACGCCACACGTCCTCGGTCATTAACTGTATTTTTTTTGAGGACGTGTGGCGTACGTCTTGGTCATTAAGGGGTTAATATAGGTCTAGGTCATAAAGACATTAGCGATTTTTCACTATTGACACTATTATGAAGTTCAATATGTAAACTATCTATGAAAAATAGGTAGAATAAGTTATTTAGCTTTACACTTTTCATCGGGATTTAGTTGCAAATAAAAAGCTATATAAATTCTTTGTAGTTAGATATTTAGCGGATACATTATAAGGAGATTATGCATTCTATCTTCTATAAAATAAACGTAATCTGATTTTAAAATTAGAATAATATCTAAAAGATTAATGTGAGCATCTAGGTTACTTTTCTGTTGTAACTACATTATACCTTTTATACCATTTGTTTTGCAATATGTTAAGGCATCAGCTTTGGTAATTACAACTAAAAGAGTAAAACATATCAGCCCTCAAAAATGAAAACAAACAATTAAACATTCTTACCCTTTTTTATTTATTTTTTTATTTTTAACGTCTTAATAACTCCTAACTGTTTGACGGTATATGGTTGATTTTCTTTGAATGTTAGAGTGAGCTATGCAAACAGGTGTTAAAAGCTACTCCCATTCCCCCCCCCACCTTTTCTAAAATGTTGTCACAACCATTCTTGCGCACTGGTCTCAGTTATACTTTAGTTCATTGGGCACATTTACAGCCATAACTTTTCAGAGATCAAATTTTTTTATACTTTTCTTTTACATGCATATTTTGAGTAGATTATCATGACATAACTTTAATTTGATCCCTTCTCTATGTGATTCACACAGAAATCCAATTTGCAAGATTAAATATTTATATGCCAAGAGTCTATTGAATTATTAAAATTTCTAAGGACTGAAGACTTGACTAGTGCTATTTGTATTCTTCTTAAAGGGAGAGACTCCCAAGATTCTGGGGTATATAATTATAATGATAATCAACAGGGCTGGAAATTTACACTAGCCCAGGACTATCAAGAAATTACAGTGAACAAGTAAGAAATTAGATTTTGCCTATACTGAATGGGATGTCTTAGTGCCATGATAAATTGCTATAATTTGTTAGAATTTATATTTTATTTTTACACAAATGCTCTTTGGTTATAGTGTGTTTAAGCTATGCTTATGTGGTTCATTCTGTTGGTAAGTCAAACAAGAGGGGTGTAAGTACTTGGTCCATAATCATGACCATGTCCTAATCAGGACAGACTTGGTAGCCGCCTAGTATGCAAGCTTAACACATAGTTTATCCATTAACATATTTATAATAATAACAACGTGATCTAACAAATTAGAGCATATTATTAATGGATTAAAAATATATCTTTATTTTTTTTTTTTTTTTAAATTAAACAGTTTTTGTTGTTGTTTTTTTTAAATGATTAAACAGTTTTATTTTATTTTTTTATCTTTTTTTTTCATTTTTATTGAGGTTTCAACACAGATCATACACAGAGTGGTTACAATAACATAGCCAGGTAAATAATTTCACAACCTTCGATTAGGATAATCAGTAAAATACATCACTTGGTTGCTTGACATAGTAAGTAATTAATACAGTCCATACAGTTGTGCTCATAAGTTTTACATACCCTGGCAGAATTTATGATTTCTTCGGCCATTTTGCAGAGAATATGAATAACACAAAAAACTTTTCTTCACTCATGGTTAGTGTTTGGTTGAAGCCATTTATTATCAATCAACTGTGTTTACTCTTTTTAAATCATAATGACAACAGAAACTACCCAATGACCCTGATCAAAAGTTTACATACCCTGGTGATTTTGGCCTGATAACATGCACACAAAGTTGACACAAAGGGTTTTGAATGGCTATTAAAGGTAACCATCCTCACCTGTGATCTCTTTGCTTGTAATTAGTGTGTGTATAAAAGGTCAATGAGTTTCTGGACTCCTGACAGACCCTTGCATCTTTCATCCAGTGCTGCACTGACGATTCTGAGTTATGGGGAAAGCAAAAGAATTGTCAAAGGATCTGCGGGAACAGGTAGTTGAACTGTATAAAACAGCGAAAGGGATAAAAAAAAAAAAATCCAAGGAATTGAGAATGCAAATCAGCAGTGTTCAAACTCTTATAAAGAAGTGGAAAATGAGGAGTTCTGTTGAAAACCAAACCACGGTCAGGGTAGACCAACTAAAATTTCAGCCACAACTGCCAGGAAAATTTGTGATGCAAAGACAAACCCACAAATAACTTCAGGTGAAATATAGGACATGTGGTGTGGCTCTTTCAAGATGCACAATAAGGAGGCACTTGAAGAAAGATGGGCTGCATGGTCAAGTCGCCAGATGAAAGCCATTACTACGCAAATGCTACAAAATATCCTGCTTACAGTACGCTAAAACAGCACAGAGACAAGCCTCAAACCTTTTGGCACAAAGTAATTTGGGAGTGATGAGACCAAATTTAGCTTTTTTGGCCACAACCATAAACGCTACTTTTGGAGAGGAAGTCAACAAGGCCTATGATGAAAGGTACACCATTCCTACTGTGAAACACAGAGGTGGATCGCCTGATGTTTTTGGGGGATGTGTGAGCTACAAAGGCACAGGAAATTTGGTCAGAATTGATGGCAAGATGAATGCAGTATGTTATCAAACAGAATGCCTAATTTTCCACTTCTTGATTAGAGTTTGAACACTGCTGATTTGTATTCTCAATTCCTTGGATTTTTATATCCCTTTCCTGTTTAATACAGTTCAACTAACTTTTTCCACAGATCCTTTGACAATTTATTTTTCTTTCCCCATGACTCAGAATCCAGAAATGTCAGTGCACCCCTGGATGAAAGATGCAAGGGTCTGCCAGGAGTCCAGAAACTCATTTTATAACACACACACTAATTACAAGCAAACAGATCCCAGGTGAGGATGGTTACCTTTAATAGCCATTCAAACCCTTTTGTGTCAACTTGTGGTGCATGTTATCAGGCCAAATCACCAGGGTATGTAAACTTTTGATCAGGGTCATTTGGGTAGTTTCTGTTGTCATTATGATTTAAAAAGAGTAAACACAGTTGATTGATAATAAATGGCTCCAGCCAAACACTAACCATCGGGTGAAAAGAAAAGTTTTTGTGTTATCATTCATATTCTCTGAAAAATGGCCAAGAAATAATAAATTATGCCAGGGTATGTAAACTTATGAGCCACCAACTGTATATACCTTATGATTTGTATACTCTTAGATTACATAAAATGCCCACTCTCGTGTCCCCTTATCCATTGAGACGCAAAATTGTGATAGCCAGTTCCCACAAAGGGGAACCCCCCACCACTCTTATCAAAAACCTATTATTTTTTTTTTACTTTCAAAGATATATTCTAAAGTTAACAATAATACTCTATTATCTTATATATAAAGGTTTTTTTCAAGGTTTAACCTTGCTTCCTACATGAGGAATCGGTACACAGTCGTTCCCTGAATGTATCCTGGTATCTTGGTATCCAGGGCAGGCTCAGGTTAAATCCCCTCTTCTGATTTTTCCCTCAAGAAAAGGGGGGGGTTGTAGGGGAAACAGCACACGTGAAATCTATTGCCATATATGATTAATTCAATGCAGACTCAACCAATGGGTCCCGCCCCCTCCCGGGGGCACAGCACTTAGTTGGTCCTACAGGTCCCATTGTCTGCGCATTTTAGGGACCACATTGTCAACATCTTCCCATATGCCTCCAATTCCCCTGTTAGTAAGTGATGATATCTTTCTAGTTGTTGTGTTGTGTTCACCCCTGCTCTCCAATCTGGTACTGTGGGTATGACACTGGATTTCCAGTTGAGAGGAATCAGGTTCTTGGCACATGTTAACATCAGCATAAGTAATGACTTTTGAGTCTGGGTTTTGAATTTGAATGGAAAATGGGAATAGTAAAGTGTCGGGGAGTTCTAGGAACTTCTAAGTCTGTAATCGAGCATATACCCTCCCATATTTCCCCCCAATAGTGTTCCAAGAGGTGGGCAGTCCTACCAGATGTGTATCAATGTCTCGTCCATCTCGCATCCCCTCCAGCATCTTCCCGTAGTTGCTGAGTATATCTTTTTTAGTCTATTTGACGTGAGGTACCACCTACTCAACAGTTTATAGTGGGCTTCTTGTGTGCGCGCTGAAACTGACACTTTTTTCCCATGTATAAACATTTGTTTCCAGTCTAGGGTCGTGAATAGCGTAACTCCCTGTGCCATTGGGAGGTATATTGTGGTAAAGTATCCTCTAATGAAGTTAGGAGTTTGTATATGATCAAGATCACATATTTAGGTATATGGGGGGCTGTGCACAACCTTTCAGAGTTTGTCATGTCCCTGATGATAAGGTGTTTATGTTTGTTGGGGCTGATATAGTGCCACGTTTGAGTATACGCGAACCATAAGTTGGCCAAAGCCGGGTGATCTTCCTGCAATTCCTGTGGGTGTGTTGAGTCTCCCTTGTGTTATTAAGTTGCCCTATACAGTTATAATGGGAGTGTTTGCGAGTAGTCTGTCAGTATTATATGCAAATGTAGATCATCGTTGACATATAGAGGTCGTAAGGGGCGCATACTTGGTGGAAAGATGCATAGTCGTATGAATCACTTCTGTCCCACTCACCCAATAGCTCCTCCAGTAATGGTAGTTTTGAGATGTTGGGGATCTATATTTATTGTCTGTCTAGACAATGTGGCCTAATTAGTCACGTGAAATGCCATATACGCTCGCATGTTTTCCAGGCTTTACCATTACTGGCCCGGCACTACTCCACCACCTCTTTGAAACAGAATGGCTCTTCTATAAGTTTGAATGTGGGCTATTCCCAGACCCCCTTGTTCCCGTGGGAGATACAATGTTTGCCTATTAATTCTTGGTCTGATGCCATTTCAAATGTACTCCTCAATCAAAGACTGTAGGGAGGCTATGTAAGAATGGGGAAGAGCAATGGGTGCAGTTTGAAGGAGGTACAGTATTCTTGGCAGGATGTTCATCTTAACAACGCCCACCCTGCCAAGCCAGGAGATAGTTTTGTTTTTCCATTGAGAAAGGTCTCTAGTTATTTCCTTCTTTAATTGTATATAATTATTTTCAAAGACCTCCGAGCTAGATCTTGAGATGTGGATACCTAGATATTTCAACATACTGTTTTTCAGTATAAAGGGGGAGTGGCCCCTGAGCCAGGTCTGTGTTTCCGAGGGTAATGATATGCCTAAAAGTTCAGATTTTGAGAGGTTGAGTAGAAAGTTAGAGACTTCCCCATAGTCTGTGAATTCCGTCAAGATAGCCGGTATGGATGTCTCTGTCTATTATGGTTAGTAATAAGTCATCAGCATACATGGCTAATTTTATTTTCTAAGGGTCCTGTCTGAATGCCCTGGTTTACCAGGTTTGGGCAGAACTGTTATGTATGCTGATAACATAGAGTGAGGTAGTGTCCCTGTTTCAGTTAGTTTGTTAAATATATTTTGTAGATTGGGTAACAGCAGAGGGAGAAATGTGTTATAGTATTTGTTGCCCAGTCCATCAGGTCCTGGGCTTTTCCCAATTGGGAGGACTTTTATTGCCTCAGCTATTTCTTCTTGAGTTAAGGGAGCATCTAAGCTGTCAGTGAGGTAGTGAGGGTAAATTCGTATGGGTCAGGTAGTCTTGTATTTTCTGGGTGAGGGCGTCTCCCGCCTTACTTTTAAGATTGTATAACATGTCATAGTAGGTACGAAAAACTTTCGCTATGGTGTGGCTATCCTGTCTAGCTTTTTCCCCAGTTATCCTTAATGGAATATAGTAGGATTTCAACTGCTGGCGTATGAGTGCTCTCGCCAACAGCTTACCTGCCTTGTCCTCGCCCCTCATAGTACCTCTGTCTAAGTTTGAGTGCTGATTTTCTCATGCAAAATCAAGTCTTGAAATCAAGTCTGGCTTAAGCAAAATCAGCTTCTAATGTAGAGTCTGATGTGTCTCTCTTATGTTTTTTCTTCTAGTTTGTGAATAGATTGGAGTATGGAGTTATATTTGTCTCTGTTTTGTTTTACTAATTTGGACTGTGCAAGTAATTTTTATATTGTTTTTATTGGATTTTCAGTTCATGATACATTGACAATTTTTGAATACAATTACATCAGATGAGTCTAAACGGTTATCTTAACAAGAACTTTAGTTGCAACTGATACATTGTATGGAAATAAAAAAAAGGATAAACCAGGATAAAAAATAAAGAACATAACCCAAACAAAAAGGGAATTATAAACTTGTGCGCACCTAATTTGTATCCCCTTACTGGTAAACTATAGTTATATTTTTCCACCCTTTATAATATGTTATGAAACAGTTTTTGCCATTCATCTCCACTTATTAACATTTGTAAGAAGATGTTGATATAGAATTCTGCATATCTTGGTTCCCATCATTACCTCTTATCATTTGTACCTATGGGACCTCTTCTTTGGGCCACCTATCTTGTGGAACTTTCTGCCTTGCTCTATCAAAGTTCTTTCTGGGTTTTTTTTAAGCTTATGGTACCAACTTACCCCTTAACATCTGGTGCTCCAACCCTTTGTGTTAGACCAGCATTCTGACTTGGCTAAACTAGATCTTCTTTGAAATATCCAGTTCTACAGTCTGACAAATGTCTTAACCTCTTGTCTTTGGTCTTCAAAAGCTGTTATTAATAATTGTTTGATGTATAATTCACTGTACTGTAATACTGCAGATCATATTTACAAACTACAACTATTTTATCAATTAAGTTCCTAAACTGTTCAGCTTACACATTTTACTGATCCCGTGTGAAGCTTTAACTTAAATTTAAAGGGACACTCAAGTCAAAATTAACTTATATGATTCAGAAATAGCATGCAGTTTTAAGACCCTTTCCAATTTACTTTCATTATCAAATTTTGCACAATCTTGTTATATACAAACTTTCTGGGGAACAAGAAATACACAGGGGAGTGATGGCATAGAACGGCAAAAGCAAAAGATCCTACTGAGCATGTGCATAAGCTCACAGGTTATACATATACTAGTCTGTGATTGGCTGATGTCTGTCACATTATACAGGGGGCCAAAAAAAATGGGAGAAAAAATAGATTTGTCAGAAAAAAAATCTACTGATTATTTGAAATTTTTGCCTTTTCTTTTTATTATGTACAATTCTACTGCATTGAGTGGTCCTTTAATACTTTGAATAAGGCTTTACATTGTCTGTCTTTTTAGGAAAAATATTTTTTTTCTTCATAAAATATATTATTCTTTATAAAGAAGCCTAATACGTGATTTACAGAAGTTTACACAGAGGCTTTTTTTCTGTATGTTATGTTGTGTGTGTGTGTTGTGTGTATATATATATATATATATATATATATATATATATATATATATATATATATATATATATATATATATATATATATATATATATATATATATATATAAAAGTAGACTGGTATGGGTAGAACTAAATCTGTTGAATTTAATTTTTTTTATTCCTATGTCTTACATTTTTTTTTAACAGTTAATTTTTTTATTGTAGAGTAAACATGTTAACAATGACAACAGATTCAATAAGTTCGAATGCAGTCATAAGTCCAACAATTTTTGTACAGTAAATGCAATAAGCATGTCTATAGGGACAATCAAATGAATACAATGTACATAGATAGGGTCTCCTGAAATTAGGAAACCTTTCAAGGTGAACAGAATATTATCGTAACTTAAATGTAAGGACTAGTACAGTACAATACCCAAAAATATTATAGAAATGTTGTAATGGCCTTGAAAAGTCAGCCGGCATTTACCATTTAACAAACTTCTTCTAATAACCCAAAGGGTTAGATGCAGTGCGCGTCTCCAGGCAGGGCCACCAACCCCAAAAATGGAGAAAAGAAGGGTAAGAGATGGGGCGGGGAGTAACAGGTCACATATCAAGGGGTGGGCGGGGAGGAGGGGGTAGGAGGTGGGGGGGCCAAGAGTGAAAGGTAGAGGGTGGGGGGGCAGATAAGGGCCTTTAGCGGAATGACAGATTTGGATAGGGTTGTAAGCTAAATTTCACTGTAGGAGGTACCTAGGGGCCTCATTATGCCTACATACTTGTCTGCGATCTTCTTGGTAGACAAACCAGGGTTCCCAAATCTGCCAATAGAAATCCTCTTTGTCTAAGCTATAGTAAAAACTTTGTTCCATCTTGGCATATACCTGTATTATAGGGGTTACAGCTGTAATGTCTGGGGGTTGAGCCTGCTTCCACGATCTAGCTATCGCCAGTTTCATGGCTGCGAGAACAAAGATTATCAATTTAGACAGGGGAGTCTGAGCTTTTTGTGGGAATATATGTAGGAGGGCAATCTCAGGGGTTAGTGGGGCAGCCAAACCAAGAGCGGAGCAGAGGTCAGATATTTGGTTCCATTTGGGCTGTAATTTTGGGCATTCCCACCATACATGGATTATCTGAGCCCCTTTGTCCACATTCTCTCCAACAAAGGGGGGATGCTGAAGGGAACATCTGTGAAAGTCTGGAAGGGGTATAGTACCATCTCAAGAACAGCTTCATGTATGATTCTAAAGTGTCTGCACAATGTACAGTCTTTTTAGTTAAAGTCATAGCTATGTGTAAGTCCTTGTCTGTAATTGGTCTGGATAGGTCCCCCTCCCAGGCCCTAAGTTGCCAAGGTCTACCCTGGTTCGTGGACGTCTGTAGTAGATTATAGTGAAATGATATGAGTTTTGGAGTCTGAGCGCAAAGTTGCCACAATTTTTCCCAGGTGGTCAGGGGTCTGTTGGAAACTTTAGAAAATCCCCAGGATAGTAAGAAGGAATATAGTCTGGAATACTCAAATGTGGCCCACAGAGGGGGGTCTTGAATGATGTAAAATGGGATATCAGTCTCAAGTCCCATTCACCCCACTGCAATACATGCGTATCAGGTAGGGCTGGCAAGTAGAGCCGGTATAGAATGTATAGGAGATGGATGTGGGGCGACATCAGATAGATCTGAGGTTCAGCCATATTTTTAAATTTTCTCTAATAATTACATTCTTAATCCCTAGAGTATCTAACCGATAATCGGGGATCCAGGGTCGATCAGCTAGTCCTAGCCCTAAAGGGAGGTCAAACGCTTCTATAGTTTTCCACCCCTGCGGTTCCCCCTTGTCCGCCCACGCCGAAACGTGGGAAAGTCTAGCAGCTTCGTAATAGCCTTGAATGCTAGGCATAGCTACGCCTCCCTGCTCATAGCGTTTCTGGAGTATTTTTGCTGCGATACAGGGCTTAGATTTGCCCCAGATATAGCTCTGACCAAGGGATTGAAGCCTATCAATTAGGCCGCTAAGAACATTAAGGGGGATACAACGAAAATAGTAGAGAATTTTGGGTAAAATCGTCATTTTAAAGGACGCTATGCGGCCTAGCCATGAAATCTCTCTAAAATTCCAGGAGGTGGTGAGTTCAGTAACTTCTTTAATAATAGCGGAATAGTTTAGGGAAATTACTAGCTTTGGATCAGGGCCAAGCTGGACCCCTAGGTGGCGGATGGTATTTTGCGACCACTGAAAGGAATATGAAGTTCGAAGAACATCTAATTCAAATGTAGGAATACAAATTGTTAAAGCTTCAGTTTTAAGGACATTGACCTTATAATAGCTGTGAGTGCCAAATTTAGATATAAGGTCAAGAAGAGCAGGCAAGGAGCCTAATGGATTTGTTAAAAATAAGGTCACGTCGTCAGCAAACAGGGCTATCTTTGCAACTTCTCCACCAAACCGAATGCCCCGTACCATTTGGGAATTCCTAATGGCTTGGGCCAGGGGTTCAATAGCCAGCACAAAAATCAGAGGCAACTGGGGACACCCCTGTCTAGTACCATTAGTGATATGAATTTCCGGGGAAGCAAATCCCAGACCCCTGACCACTGCAGAAGGATAAGAATATAGGGCCCAAATTGCTGTAATCGCCTGGTATGCCAAACTGAGCAAGCGTGTACCACAGGTAGTCCCATCTGACCCTGTCAAATGCCTTTTCCGCATCAAGCGACAGGGCCAGCATGGGCTGCTTCAATCTGGAGGCCTCTGTGAGAATGTCAAGTACTTTTCGAGTATTATCTGGACCTTCTCTGCCAAAAGTAAACCCGACCTGGTCTGAATGTACTACTTTCGGGAGTAGGCGATTAAGGCGGTTAGCCCAAAGCTTGGCATATAACTTTACATCCCCATTGATCAATGAGATCGGTCTATAACTGATACATTGTGAGGGATCCTTGTTCGGCTTAGGGATAGGGAGAATTATTGCTTGCAAGAATTCCTTTCTGAACAAACCTGACTCTCGCGCCTCTGAGAAAACCTTGAGGAGAATCTTATTTAGCTCTGTCCTGAAGAGTTTATAAAAGGCCACCGGATATCCATCAGGGCCTGGAGCCTTATTGTTTTGAGAATGTTTGATGGCCAGGTTAAGATCGGTTAAAGAAAACGGGGCCCTAAGTGCCTCTTTATCCACCTCCGGCAAAGTTGGCAAATTTAGGTTTTGTAGGAAGTCAGCTATGTTTTGGGCAGAGGACTCCCTGTCGGCCATAGAGGGCTGGAGATGGTAGAGTTCAGAGTAATAGGCCGCAAAAGTTTCTCCGATTTCTTTAGGCGAAGAGACTGATACAGTCTCCCGTTTAAGTGACAATATCCTAGCTGCCGTAGTTCTACCTCGCAATTTATGCGCTAGAAGAGTTGAGGCCTTATTACCCTGGCAATACATTAGCTTCTTAAATCGAGCGTAAGTCTGTTAGATTTTAATTTATTAATATTGGCTACCCATTCCTTCAAAGTCCAAGAAAAAGCTGAAGATCTGTATAACTTATTTCTGTGTTGTCACTCCATCTATGGCTACTCCATACTAGAGAGCTTTTGATGGATAAACATATTTCTGCCTAAAGTCACCACTTTTTTAATACCTGCTTGATTAGATTTTTACTCCTACCTTTTCAGTAAGCCTTTCTATCATCAGGAGAGGATTAGTTGGTTTAAACAGGGTTTTCCAGGGCTTGAGACAAACCAGAATTTTGGGTCACTGACTCACCTATGTTTATACCGGGGCATCCATAAAATGTGACTGTGACCCGTTCTCTAGGATAAACAATGAAGAAAAACGTTCTTTTAGGAAGCCCTTTCTGTTTCATAAACATAAAGATGACATCACTCCTACGGCTTTCAAGACTAGTTTCGTCTTTACATATCCGTTCAGTGACCCATTTAAATTTGGAGCCTGCACAAGAAGCTGTCCCCCCTGTTTAACTATTAATTCTAGAACAGAATCAAGGTTACTAACTTGTGATCTACCTGCACATCAGAGGTTTGTTCCTCTTCAAGGTGGCAGTTTCGCTATCAAATCCATAAAGTGTTATTTGTCGGGCCACGTTTACTTCTTGTGTCCACTAGATGAAACTGTCTATGCTGTCACATTACACAATCTTCGCATACCATTGTTTTTTTTCATGTCTTGAGGCTCAAAACAAACTTTGGATAATGTGACATTTCTTCCATGGACATAAATGACCTAATCAATCTATTTTGATATGATATGTACATTATTTTCTGCTTATACTATAGGGTTTTGAAACACATTCCATTATCCTTGCTAATACAGAAAGTGAATGTCCAGTTGTTGAATTACATATCTTGTCATGTTAATGCCATAATACTTGAAAAGGGCCAAATATATTTATCAATCCCCAAACTCTACCCATCTCACAGCCATCAAAACGTATAAACATGAATTTTCTTCTTAATATAAGGAGAGTCCATGGCATTTCCTTACTGTTGGGAAATACTGAACCTGGCCACCATGAGGAGGCAAAGACACCCCAGCCAAAGGCTTAAATACCTCTCCCACTTCCCCCATCCCCCAGTCATTCTTTGCCTTTCGTCACAGGAGGATGGCAGAGAAGTGTCAGAAGATTTCAGAGTAGTTCCTTAGTAAGGGTATCTGCCCTTCGATATGGGACTGGAGTTTTAAGTAGTCTTGTCAGCCTCTCAGTGTGAGCATTGACGAAACTTAAAGTCTGGAGATGCAGGGAGAGTCTTTCTGAAAAACCATCTAGACTGCCTGCTAACAATGTTGACGAGTTTGACTGTCTGCTTGTTTTCTCACTCAAGTCCATGTCAGGAGCGATGCTACAAATCTGTCACACTTGAGAGGCTGTGTTTCTGTTCCACAGCATGGATTCTGGTAAGATCGTTTCAATTTTGACATATGTTGAAAACAATAGAAGACAGGGTCACAGTGTTGCTGCTTTAATCTTAATAGAATCATGGGTTAATATCTCCTGAGGGGGATTATTGAACAGTGGGGATTAATCAAATGTGATTCTTTGATTTTATGCTGCTTTATGTGTGAGATTTTATTGGGCTCATAGGCTGTTTGTTATGTGGGTGGAACGCACAGGTTTTTACTTTCACTTTGAGTGCTGCACAGCTTGTAGCTTGGCACACTTTTTCTCATAGCAGCGATGGTCCTGCCTTGCACACCATGTGACCAGAAGTGGTCTCGCTTTTATTTCCTCTTTCCGAGCTGGCTGTCGGAGAAGACGCTATTTCTCTGTATTCTCTGGGTCTAGGAGGTGGTGAGTGCCCCAGCCATTGGGAGTATAAAGGTGCAGTTTTTGAGAAATAAAGATCGTTTATTTTCTGGGTCCTGCTGTTATTAGCTTAAAGTGAAAGTAAATCCTAGCATTGTAAAAACGCTAGGATTTACTATTGAAACAAATAAAGGGCACTTTCATTTATGAAGTATAAGATACTTCATGTAGAAAGCTCCATTATTTGATTCAATCGATCGCCGTTTTTAAAGCTCCTTTATTTGATTCAATCGATCTCTGTTTTTAGCTGCTACAGCAGCCCACGGCTAAACATTTTGTTGGCTAAGAGGTGACGTTTTCACCTTTTGGCCAATAGCCGTGCGGTAAATCCGGCTTGACCGCCCATGGGAGCCGGATTTACCGCACTACTATTGGCTAAGAGGTGAAAACGTCACCTCTTAGGCAAAATTTTGTTTAGCCGTGCTCTGCTGTAGGAGCTAAGAGTGGCGATCGATTGAATCAAATAAAGGAGCTTTCTACATGAAGTATCTTATACTTCATGAATGAAAGTGCCCTTTATTTGTTTCAATAGTAAATCCTAGCTTTTGTAAAACGCTAGGATTTACTTTCACTTTAAGCTATGGAAGATTCTAATATATTAGAGGGTACTCCCTCTATTCCAAATAGTAATACCTGCTTATATTGTGAGGAGGCTTTGGTATGCCCGCCCTCTCAGTTATGTTCCACATGCCTTAAAAAACATTGTTCGGTCAAAGAAGGTTAACCCTTTTAGTACCACTGAGCCGTCCACCTCTGAGGACTTGCCGTCTTGTGAGGTGCATACCCTACATTCATCTCCTTCTACACATGCAGTTTCCCGTAGCACACTTAATCCTCCATCTGGAGGGGGTCTTTTACCGCCAGATTTTACCGTACAGTTACAAACGGCTGTGTCTGCAGCCCTCAGTGCTTTACCTCGCCCTGCTAAACGCAAGCGAAAGGTTAAACATAGCTCTCCTGCCCGGGGGTCATCTTTCTTTAAAAAAAATATTCCCGGACTCTCAATTGGAGTTGTGGGGTTCCGTCCCTAAGAGGGATGGCGCTATCTCCACGTTTGCCAAACGCACTACTATCCTGCTTGAGGATAGCTTATCATTCAGAGAGCCAATGTATAAAAAAGTGGAAGCTCTTCTAAGAAAAATGTTTCAACATACAGGATATTTGTTTCAACCAGCAGCGGCTTATTGGATTTAACCGAGGTGGAGGGTCCCCTCGATGTTATCCAGGAAATATTTAAGGCCTTGAGAATTGCTAATTCTTTTATCTGTGATCGCCTAAATGCTAAGGCTTCTGGCTTTTTGGTTCTGGCCCGTCGGGTGCTCTGACTGAAGTCCTGGTCTGCGGATATGACTTTTAAGTCCAGACTTCTTTCTCTCCCCTTTAAGGGCAAGATTTTATTTAGAAGCTGGCTCAGTCCTGGAATAAATCCAAGCAGAGCAAGAAGCCTGCCAAGACTAAATCTGCATTAAGGGGCGGCACCCGATCTAGCTCTGGATAGTGTAGGGGGCAAACTGTTGCTCTTGTCAGACGCTTGATTCGGTGATGTGCAGGATCCATTGGTCCTGGAGGTCATAGCTCAGGGATACAAGATAGGTTTCAAGTCTCATCCACCCAAGGGCAGATTTCTCCTCTCAATCCTGTCTTCCAGACCAGAAAAGAGGGAAGCCTTTCTGGTTCGTGCAGGATCTGTCCTCCTTAGGAGTCATTGTCCCGGTGCCTATCACAGAAAGAGGTTTGGGATACTATTCAAACCTTTTTGTGGTTGCTAAAGAAGGAGGGAAATTTCTGCACGATTCTGGACCTAAAGTGCTTAAACAAACTTCTAAATGTCCCCTCGTTCAAGATGGAGATGATAAGGTCCATCCTTCCCTTAGTTCAGGAAGGACAGTTCATGACCACTATAGATCTGAAGGATGCTTACCTTCACGTTCCAATCCACAAGGACTACTTCCAGTTCCTAAGGTTTGCGTTTCTGGACCAGCACTTCCAATTCATTGCACTTCCATTTGGTCTAGCTACTGCTCCAGTAATTTGCCAGAACCCGGGGTATAGCAGTAGCTCCCTACTTGGACAATGTTCTGGTACAAGCACCATCTTTTCGTCTGGCGGAAGACCATTCGGAATCTCTCCTCTCTCTTCTTCGATCTCATGGATGGAAGATAAACCTAGAAAAAAATTATCTTATACCAAGCACCAGGATGGAATTCCTGGTACTATAATAGACTCCATATACATGAGGATATTTCTAACAGACCAGAGATGTTGCAAGCTAGTTTCGGCATGTCTTACCCTCTGGACCGCCTTAAAGGTACACTGAACCCAATTTTTTTTTTCTTTCGTGATTCAGATAGAGCATGCAAATTTAAGCAACTTTCTAATTTACTCCTATTATCAATTGTTCTTCGTTCTCTTGCTATCTTTATTTGAAAAAGAAGGCATCTAAGCTATTTTTTTGGTTCAGACTCTGGACAGCACTTTTTTATTGGTGGATGTATTTATCCACCAATCTGCAAGGACAACCCAGTTTGTTCACCAAAAATGGGCCGGCATCTAAACTTACATTCTTGCATTTCAAATAAAAATACCAAGAGAATAAAGAATAATAAATGAAAATAGGAATAAATTACAAAGTTGCTTAAAATGTCATGCTCTATCTAAATCAAGAAAGAAAAAATTTGGGTTCAGTGTCCCTTTAAGGCCCTCTGTGGCTCAGTTTATGTAGGTGATTGGTCTCATGGTGTCTAGCATTCCCTTTGCCAGGTTCTGTCTCAGACCGTTGCAGCTGTGCATGCTAAGGCAGTGGAACGACGATCATTTGGATCTGTCTCAACAGATTTCTCTGGACAACCGGTCGAGAGAATCGCTCTCTTGGTGGCTCTGTCCAGATCATCTCTTAAGACCATCCTGGGAGATTGTGACTACAGACGCAAGTCTATCAGGATGGGGAGCTGTTTGGGCTGCCAAGAAGGCATAGGGCCTGTGGACTCAGGAGGAATGCTCCCTCCCGATCAACATTCTGGAACTTTGGGCAATCTTCAATGCTCTCAAGGCTTGGCCCCTTCTGGGGTTCGTCCCAGTTTATCGGATTCCAATCAGACAATATAACCTCGGTGGCTTACATCAACCATCAGGGTGGAACGAGAAGCTTCCTAGCAATGAGGGAATTATCTTGGATTCTGGAGTGGGCGGAGGCCCACAGCTGCTCGCTGTCAGTGATCTACATTCCGGGTGTGGACAACTGTGAAGTGGATTTTCTCAGCAGACAATCCTTTCATCCGGGGGGTCTCTCCATCCCAAAGTGTTTTGTGGAGATTTGCAATAGGTGGGGGACGCTGAAGATAGATCTCATGGCGCCCCGTCTCAATACCAAACTACCCAGATATGGGTCGAAGTCCAGGGATCCTCAGGCGGAGCTAATAGATGCATTAGCAGTGCCTTGGAGGTTCAGTCTAATTTACTGTTTCCTGCGTTTACCTCTCCTTCCTCGTGTAGTGGCCTGCATCAAGCAGGAGCAGGCATCAGTGATACTGATTGCTCCATCATGGTCGCAAAGGATGTGGCTTGTGGATCTGGTGGGGTGGGGGTGTCATAATCTCTGTGGAAGTTACCTTGTCACAGAGATCTACTGGAACATGGTCCTTTTGTTTATCAAAATCTAGATTATC
This sequence comes from Bombina bombina, assembly GCF_027579735.1. NCBI lineage: Eukaryota > Metazoa > Chordata > Amphibia > Anura > Bombinatoridae > Bombina > Bombina bombina. The sequence continues at coordinate 58,810,998 of NC_069507.1, read as the reverse complement.
TGAGGCTGACCGCGTGGAGATTGAACGCTTAGTCCTAGCCAAGAGAGGTTTTTCTGAGAGAGTTATTGATACTCTCATTCAAGCTCGTAAATCTATCATAAGGTGTGGAGAACCTACTTATTCTGGTGTGAAGAGCGTGGATTTTCCTGGCATAAATTTAAAGTTGCCAGGATCCTATAGTTTCTCCAGGATGCACTGGATAAGGTCCTTTCTGCCAGTTCCCTGAGGGGACAGATTTTGACCCTGTCTGTTTTACTGCACAAGAGACTCATGGAGCTTCCAGGTGTACAGTCCTTTGTTAAGGCTCTGACTAGGATCAGACCTGTGTTTAGATCTAATGCTCCTCCTTGGAGTCTAAATCTTGTTCTTAAGGTTTTGCAACTGACTCTGTTTCAGTCTATGCATGAAGTTGACTTTAAATTGTTGTCCTGGAAGGTTCTTTTTCTACTGGCTATTGCTTCTGCGCGCAGAGTATCTGAGATTGCTGCCTTGCAATGTGTGCCTCCTTATCTGGTGTTCCATCCTGATAAGGCTGTCCTACGTACTAAGTTAGGTTTTCTTAATAAGGTCATGACAGACAGCAACATCAATCAAGTGATTGTGGTTCCTTCCTTGTGTCCCAATCCTTCTTCTTCGAAGGAACGTTTGCTTCATAATTTGGACGTGGCTCGCGCCTTGAAGTTCTTTCTTCAGGCTACTAAGGATTTTAGACGAACTTCTTCCTTGTTTGTTGTCTATTCCGGGAAGTGTAAGGGTCAGAAGGTCTCTTTGACTTCCTTATCTTTTTGGTTAAGGAGTGATATCCGCTTAGCTTATGAGACAGCGGGACATAAACCTCCTCAGAGGATTACGGGTCATTCTACTAGAGCAGTGGCTTCCTCTTGGGCCTTTAAGAACGAGGCCTCAATGGATCAGATTTGTAAGGCGGCTACCTGGTCCTCCTTAGATACTTTTTCTAAATTTTACAAGTTTGATGTTTTTGCTTCGGCTGAAGCAGCTTTCGGGAGAAAGGTTTTGCAGGCTGCGGTGACCTCAGATTAGGGTCTGCCTCTCTTTTTGTCCCTCCCTTTATCATTCAGTGTCCTCTAGAGCTTGGGTATAGTTTTCCCAACAGTAAGTAATGATGCTGTGGACTCTCCTTATATTAAGAAGGAAAACATAAATTATGCTTACCAGATACATTCCTTCTGTATAAGTAGAGTCTACGGCCCCCGCCCGTGTTCTCAGATGGGCGGCCCTCTAAATTATGTTTTTCTTCTGGCACCATTTATACCCTGATATTTCTCCTACTGATCCTTGTTCCCTCAGCAGAATGACTGGGGGATGGGGGAAGTGGGAGAGGTATTTGAGCCTTTGGCTGGGGTGTCTTTGCCTCCTCCTGGTGGCCAGGTTCAGTATTTCCCAACAGTAAAGAATGATGCTGTGGACTCTCCTTATACAGAAGGAAATTAAATTATCTGGTAAGCATAATTTATGTTTTTTATACTTGATAAGAACCAGAAAGCCTATATAAACTCCTGTCTGAAGCACAGGCATAATTAATAACTGGGATTTCCTTATGATTATCCTAGACATTTGTGTGTTTCATTGCAGTATTTGTCCCACTTACTAATGTTTTTAAAGTTTATTCTGTGTAGCTTTCACCCTTTCTGCAACTTCAGATCATGACCCCATGTTATTGTATTCCTTTCATTATGAAAAATGCTTTCCTCCTGAAGTTTATTTAATCCCTTTCTATAGTTAAAGTTGTTTTTATCATATGACCTTTCACTGTTCTTTTCTCCAAACTATACATAATAGTATAATGAAGCCTTTTCTTGTATTTTTTTATTTTTTAGATCATGCACATTCATAGCCCTACCCTTAACCATATCTAGTTTTTATGCCTTTTTTTTTTTTTTTTTTGAATGGTCTTCAGAATAGTGCAGGATATTCAAGGTTAGGTCTGACTAGCAATCTATAGAGTGACATACATATTTCCCTTTTTCTGTTGCTGATACCCTTTTCCTTTTCAACTAAACACACTAATCACTTTTTCTTTCTTGTTATTGTGTATTTTACTTGCCTTTGTAATCATCTTATATTATATTTCGAAAGTATTTTTCCACAACTCCAGTTAAAGAGATATTGTATTAAAAACGTTCATTCATATGAAAGAGCAACATTTAAACATGGTGAGTTTTTTATTGCCTGAATAAATATGATGCAACTTTCAACCAATGAGCATTACAGTAGGATGTGGCTATCAGGTAGTGATTGTAGGAATTATAAAACGGATACATATGTATTTGTTTCAATTTAAAACATATTTTGCTTCAGTTTTTTTTATTCCATGTTAAAAGGAGGGAAAAATCATCATGTTTATATGCAGCTCTTTTATATGAATGACAGATTTTTTTAATAAGTGTCCCTTTAATTAAAGGGACAGTAAAGTAAATATTAAACATTCATGATTCAGATAGAGCATGAACTTTTAAACAACTTTCCAATTAGCTTTTAATATCAAACTTGCTTTGTTCTCTTGGTAATCTTTGTTGAAGCAAAGACCTACGTAGGCTGATAGGAGCTAAGGAACGTGCACGTATCTTTTGCTGTTCATGGCAGCAGTATTTGCAACATTGTATAATGCTGCAGTAAACAATGTTGCAAACACTGCTGCCAGGTGGCTATAGACACATGCACGCTCCTGAGTTCATCTAGGATTACTCTTTAACAAATGATATGAAGAGAACTAAGCAAAATTGTTTAAAATATCTTACTCTATCCAATCCATTTTGGTATTTGTTTTCTAATTGCATAAATTATTCTATTTGCTACTTTATATTTTAGCCATTCCTATAGCTTTTAATATCAGTTTTCAGTCGAGTTTCCTCTACATGAATTGGGCCATAATACCCAAATGTTTAAACACTTGAAAGTGATGCAGTATAGCTGTAAAAAGCTGACTAGAAAATATCACCTCAACATCTCTATGTAAAAAAGAAAGATATTTTACCTCAAAAGTTTCTCATTAGCCACATCCCATTGTAAAGGAACAAATCAGTACGTCTGTCCCGGGACAGCGGAAGGAGTAAGCTTACGTGCACACTCATCTTATCTCCCTATTCAGCTTAAGGAAGTTTACAATGAAATCTCATGAGAGTTAAGTCAAATCTCATGAGATCACAGTAAACTAGTTCATGACCTCAGCACTGTTGATGCTGATTGGCTGCTGTTCATTTCTTCATTTTATAATTTTTTTTACCTGCAGCTGAGTATAACTTTTTACACATAACTTACTCTGCTGAGCTGAGGAGATTGTGAGGTAAAATATCTTCCTTTTTTACATAGAGATGCTCAGTTGATATTTTCCTGTCAGCTTTTTACAGTTATACTGCATCAGTTTCAAGTGATTTAGCATGAGTATTATGTCCCTTTAAAGGGACATTAAACACTTTGAGATGCTAATATAAAATGATAAATTGTATATAATAAAACAACTGCAATATACTTTCATTATTTATTTTGTCCTATTTGCCTGTAATTCCATTCTGAAATTGTGAGCTTTTCAGTTCCTGTTAGAAATGGAAGTGCAGAACTCTGTTAAATCCAGCACAACCATTGGCTGCACACTCCAGTGACCTATGTATAACTGACCCTAATTGGCCACAGCAGAGTAGGTAACACAAGTTACAACATGGCAGCTCCCAGTGTTTTATAGACACTAAAACTTTACACTTATTTTGTCACTTTTTAAACAACTAATGAAACTTTAAAAAATACATCTACATGTTAGTCATGGACTAATCTTTTCTTTGAATGCATCATTCTATCTAGCATGTATTTAGTGTTTAATGTCCCTTTAAGTAACTTACTTAAAGGGACACTGAACCCAATTTTTTTCTTTTATGATTTAGATAGAGCAACAATTTTAAGCAGCTTTCTAATTTACACCTATTATCAAATTTTCTTTGTTCTTTTGCTATCTTTATTTGAAAATCATGAATGTAAATCTTAGCAGCCAGCCCATTTTAGGTTCAGCACCATGGATAGCGCTTGCTTATTGGAGGCTTACATTTACCCACCAATAAGCAAGCAAACCCCAGGTTCTCAACCAAAAATGGGCCCGCTCCTATGCATCACATTCCTGCTTTTTAAATAAAGATAGCAAGAGAACAAAGAAAAATTGATAATAGGAGTAAATTAGAAAGGTGCTTAAAATTGCATGCTCTATCTGAATCATTAAAGAAAAAAATTGTGCTTAGTGTCCCTTTAATTTCCTCTGGCATAATACTTATGTATTGTTTCATTGATATTGTATATTAGTGATGTGACATGCCAGGCTGTCATCCAGTTGTATTTCTTGTGACTGCGGTTTGACTGTAGGTATGAACATTGGAGCACATGCTTTATTGGCAAGCTCTCCATATAAACAGATAATACAATAGGCTGTATGAGTAAAATGTTAATGCGGTAAAGTATTAAAAGAATATTTTAGTCCTAATTTGAACTGCAAAGCAGAAATGGGTGAATTGTGAAGTGGGCTTTACTGTGGGTTTTAGGTTAACTTATCTTCTGTGTTATAATTGGATCCCTTTGGGCTACATGTAATAAGCAGTGTTGTCTGCTTTGGAGCAGTTGTGGGGTAGGTTTGCACATCCAATTCTACTTCCCGCAATGTAAGAAGCAGCGGTTTGTGGAGAGAAATCACCCTGAACACCTTTGCTCGGGGTGATTGACACGCCCTTCTCTTGCAGTACTGGTTGGAGTATGTAATGATACATATGGGCAGCAGACGAAGAGGATCTGCTGCCCGTGTGCAGCGAAGGCATGAAGACAACTCCGCAGGTTGAGAAGCTTATACACACACTGATTAATACATGCCAGACGATATGTGATGGTCATACATGTATTAAAGGGACTTTAAACACTAAATAAATGCTAGATAGAATGATGCATTCAAAGAAAAGATTAGTCTGAGAATAACATGTAGATGTATTTTTTTAAAGTTTCATTAGCTGTTTAAATATTGACAAAATAATTTTAGTGTCTATAAAACAATGGGAGCTGCCATGTTGTAACTTAGGTTACCTTCTCTGCTGAGGCCAATTAGGTGCAGTTACAAATAAGTCACTAGAGTGTGCAGCCAATGGTTGTGTGGAATATAACAGTGTTCTGCACTTTTACTTCTAACGGGAACTGAAAAGCTCACAATTTCAGAATGGAAATACAGGAAAAGGGGATAAAATAAATAATGAAAGTAAATTGCAGAGTTTTTTTCTTTTTTTTTATATATACATACGATTTATTATTTTAAATTGCCATATCAAAGTGTTTGTCCCTTTAAGTAATATAAATAGAATGCTCGCTCATTCCTTAAAGGGACATGAAATCCAAAAGACTTGTTTCATTATTCGGATAGGACATGCGATTTTAAACAACTTTCCACTTTTGTTCTATTATCTACTTTTTTCATTCTCTTAGCAGCCTTTATTGGTAAGCAGCATACCTAGGCAAGCTCATGAGCAGCAATGCACTACTGGCTGTTGATTGGTGGTTGCACATAAATGCCTGTTGTCATTGGCTCTCCTGATGTATTCAGCTAGCTACCAGTAGTACGTTGCTGCGCCTTCTACAAAGACACCAAGAGTACAAAGCCAATTTTATAATAGAATTAAATTGGAAATTAGTTTAATAGTATATGCTCTATCTGAATCATGAAAGAAAAAAATAACATCTACCCCTCTCCTTTTGTGTTTGATGAAGGAATTAGACTAGGAACAGGGTAACAATTGTTTGTTGGGATGTGTAAATATAGCAGTTTACTGTGGTGTTGTCTAAATCCAGAGGGAACATGATTTAAAGTGCCTAGTCTGATGCTTGGTGCCACTTCTGGAGCTATATGGTTCTCCCAACTCCCCTAGTAAACCATGTGTAATGTATGTTTACAATGTTCTAATGTTGTTTATTACAGGTTTGCCCAAGTTTAGATATTGGATTGTATTTATATCTTTTTTTTTCTCCTGTTATTTTCTGCAGGTTTTGGCAATGAAAAATTGCTTTGTAGTACAAAATATTTATCTTCTGAACAGTTTAATAGCATAGTGTCTATTTCTATCTTTCAGTTGCCAGAATTGTATTCTGTATCATTTTTTAAAAAAGTAACCATTAAAAAAAGAAAAAAACACTAGTGTTTTTTTTGTACAGAAAGGATGGTACAGAGTTTCCAAGTGGATTAGATTAATGAATATTTTTTCATGTTTGGACATAAATAACAACAGCAATGTAGATATTGATTGGTAGAATAGTTTAAATGCCTTGCCGATACTATTTGCAAAGGTTATCACTGCATACTGCTGTATGTCACAGAGTTGTAGTGAGTATAACTCCGCAGGATACTACACAGTAAGTTATCACTATTTTTGTGCAAATGGATGTTTACAGCACAAATGCTTCTAACCAAATCTGAAATACACTGCTTTGTTGTTCAAATTCTGTTATTTTGAAATGTCCCTTTAATTATTTTAAGCAAATATAATCCTTTATTTTTTTTTTCTTCTCCCTCTTTAATCTTATAAAGACTTTTTTATCGGCTAGCAAGCCAGCTGAGGAAGCAGCCAGAAACCATTTTCCGCTTTCACATTTGCAGATCTAACCTTTTAAGTATACCTACATTTACCTGGGCTGGCAGTCGTTTTGCATTTTAATGACAAATCAAGCACAATAACTTTCATTCGAAAAGAAAGTGCCTTAAATGTCTTGGGCTGTCATAGTGAGATGCCGGGAGCTTGATGAAAAGAGAACAAAGAAGATAAAGTATGAAACCTAGATACAGTGCAAAATGAAATAAAACCTTGTACGGCCTGTCACTGGTGTCAGTTGATATTCATATCTAAAGCACATTATAGTATTACTCTGGTACGCATAGCTTACTCATCTGTCTCTTTTAATTCATTACATTCTTTTGAGTCTTATGTGTCAGCACTAGAAGAAAAAAATCAGTTCTATATTTGAGGGCCAGCAGTGAAGAACAACATTATGTCCTGGCTTTTAGACTGATGATAATCACAAAGATGTATAGGTATATGTTTAGTAATCTGTATACCCATATACAATTGTTTTATGAAGTGTAGGTGTGTATAAATACATCTGTAAAAACAGAGCGTGGTTAAGTACAATTTTTATTTTAATTAATAACAAATATATTTACTTATATGAAACCAATTTTAAATGGGCAGTTCTTTAGCATGATGAGCACCACAATGTATGTGTATATTAATGCACTAAGAGCATTTGCTTATTTAAAGACTGTGAGTGCTTGGTCCATGAACTGTGAGTGTGTATTGTATGTATGTATGTATGTATATATAGGTAAAGTAAGATATCCTGGTAATCCTAGGAATACCAGGGTAAAACGGACATTACCCAAGCGGCTGTGTGTAAAGCATGATGTACTGGAATTCCCCTATCTAAACTATTTTTTTCTGCCTCCGTCTGGGGGTTTCAAGGAAGACGCCCCACCAATTCTCTTTCTTCCACCCCCTTGAACCCCCCTAATGGAGGCAAATAAGATAGTAAAGATGGAGGGAATTAAAGTGCATTGTATATATGTTTGATGCAGTGACTCGATGAAGCACATGCACTCTGAGGGGATTTATGATCTTACATCGGACTTTACCCACAGCCGCTTGGGTAATGTCCGTTTAAGCCGGGTAATCCTAGGATTACCCAATATCTGACTTTACCCATAACATATATACATACACATAAAATACATATATTAATATACATATAAATATGTAAAACTACTTATATATGTAACCAGGGTTCAATTGGTTTGAGAGAATTGGGAAAATATAGCTTCAGAGTAGAAAATCACTGTGTATTTCAGATATGAAACATAGAGGAGTATGTGTAGCATACATTTCATTTTCAGGAAGTGTATTCAATCTGTTGCTATGATTGTCTAGTTTTCTTCCCTTTTCACATACATTTCAAATTAGATACACAAAATAAAAATGGAGACAAATATAGGCAACCAACTAAGCCATATGTGGGAAAAACACCTTAAACTAAGCATGATTTTTTTAATGCTTTAATGGTAGATGTAAGGTCCCAAAATAAACATTGTAGGTGCCTGGAACAAATTACTAAGCAGATAAAAATGCACATATTAAATAGCAGAAAGGTAACCTCACACAGAGAAAACAGGTTAAATTACATGTTAAATAAAACCAGGGAATTGGTTTTGTAATTGAAATGTAGAATTTACCTTGCATCCATCACAGATCTTTATAAATAATATTTTGTGAATAGCTGTATCAGCTTATGTGAAAATACCGTTATCTCCAGCCTTAATTAGCTTTACGAGCAGAGAAATAATGTTTAACTTCACTAGAGATCAAGTTAGCTCTACAAGTTCATCTTTAGACAGATTCTAAATTGCCTGCATCCCAAAAAGGTATCGTTATTGTGATTTGCATCTGTTTGAAATGAAAATATTTTTTTTTATATCTTTATCCCTATTATACAGTAATGAAAAGCAGAAGAAAAAAAAAAGTCTAAGGAGATGAGAGAATTAATGACTGGTGATCTACTTATTTTCTAAAGAAAGCAGTCCTTTTAGAAAGAATAAATTATTTCTGCAAAACTCTATTGTGTGAAATAATGTGTCTTTTGAATACTTTTTTTGTATTTTGTATTATTTGACTTAACAGATAAGAAAAGAAAAAATGGACTGTGTGTAAGAGTTCTTCTAAGTATTAGAGATGAAAACCTAAAATCAGAAAAGTCATTTGTGTTATGAATGAAGAAAGAGGGAAAAAAAAAATCTTGGTGATTTGTAACCGCTTTTTCATTTGTAAACCTGTCCAGATATTGTCAGAAATGGATTGTACCCCTCTGAGCTCTAACAAGGAAATCTTTAGATGTACAGATGCCTTAGCACGTAGAGATTGCAATATGAGTTAATTCTGAAATATGACTTTTAGTCTGGCTGCAAATACTTAATCTTGTTTGCGTTGCTGCTGGGTTGAAAGGCATTTGCAAAGACTTGACGAATATAAAGACTGTTTGTACCTCTCATTATTTTTCCCCTTTCTGCCTCTGGAAGTCTAACTTGTCGGAATACGACAAAGAAACATATGTTTAGATAACTTTAATGCTAGCTTTTTATCTCCAGCTTAATACGCTGTTTGTTAGGAACATTTGCTAAATATGCCCTAGTTGTCCTTATCGTAGTAGAAGGTGGAAAATCTTGGGTGTATTCATCATATAAATTCAATTTACAGGATACTTACACATTTATTCGTCTCAAAAACAATGTTTACTCTGTCAGCACAATTACATGTTTCAGGTATGAGAAAAATGAATCCACATGGAATAAAACTAAAGCAACATCTCGAACTGTCGGCACTGTATCTGAAGTATTTTAACATAAGAAAAATGCCCAGCCGTGTGTTTAACCTATTTATCACAGAGGCCCAAACTAAATAGCCTTTTTTTAGTCCCTGTGTTGCCTGGTTTGTAACATTAGATATTTTACTGGTAGTTAAATAATTACATTGTTATTGCTAATGGATTGTTTTCATTATTTTTTTAAACAATCGTATACAAAGATAAAAATGTTACCTGGATATTAACTTTTTAGGTTAATCTATGTATATGTGTTTATAATTTAATTTCCTGGCTTGTAAACATATGTAAGACTCATTAATCATTTTACTTGCTCTGGGGTTTTATATCATTTATAGCTAAATAACTTGTTTTCTTCTACATATTTCTCTTCTGATTGGTCAGTTAGCAGCTTTGCTGCAGCATTTTGTACAAACTTAAGGCGATGGAGTTGTTTTTTTTTCTGGGACACCATAATAAAGTCTATTGCAGTAGCCCAAAACGTGATTTCACTAAAGTATGGATGATCGTTGGACGATTTTCTGTAGGAATGCGGTGCTTGATCCTGGCTATATTCTTTAAATAAGCAAATTAGGCTTTCTTCTGTTAAGTGTGATCAGTCCACGGGTCATCATTACTTCTGGGATATTACTCCTCCCCAACAGGAAGTGCAAGAGGATTCACCCAGCAGAGCTGCATATAGCTCCTCCCCTCTACGTCACTCCCAGTCATTCTCTTGCACCCAACGACTAGATAGGATGTGTGAGAGGACTATGGTGATTATACTTAGTTTTATATCTTCAATCAAAAGTTTGTTATTTTAAAATAGCACCGGAGTGTGTTATTATCTCTCTGGCAGAGTTTGAAGAAGAATCTACCAGAGTTTTTGTTATGATTTTAGCCGGAGTAGTTAAGATCATATTGCTGTTTCTCGGCCATCTGAGGAGAGGTAAACTTCAGATCAGGGGACAGCGGGCAGATGAATCTGCATAGAGGTATGTAGCAGTTTTTATTTTCTGACAATGGAATTGATGAGAAAATCCTGCCATACCGATATAATGTCATGTATGTATACTTTACACTTCAGTATTCTGGGGAATGGTACTTCACTAGAATTACACTGTAAGAAATACATAAAGCTGTTTAATAACTAGAGATTATGTTTAACGTTTTTGCTGGAATGTAAAATCGTTTTCATTTGCTGAGGTACTGAGTGAATAAATGTTTGGGCACTATTTTTCCACTTGGCAGTTGCTTAATCTGTTTTCTGACAGTTTCTGTTCTCCCTCACTGCTGTGTGTGAGGGGGAGGGGCCGTTTTTTGGCGCTTTTACTATGCATCAAATATTTCAGTCAGCAACTCATTGTATTCCCTGCATGATCCGGTTCATCTCTACAGAGCTCAGGGGTCTTCAAAACTTATTTTGAGGGAGGTAATTTCTCTCAGCAGAGCTGTGAGAATTATAGTTTGACTGAGATAAAAAACGTTTATTCTGTAATTTGTTTCCTGCTTTCAGAATTTGTTATCTTTGCTAATGGGATTAAACCTTTGCTAAAGTTGTGTTGTTTTCAAGGATTGAGGCTATAACTGTTTCAATTTATTAATTTTCAACTGTCATAGATCTTCTGTGCTTCTTAAAGGCACAGTACGTTTTAATATTATTCTAATTGAATTGTATTTCCAAGTTGCAAGTTTATTTGCTAGTGTGTTAAACATGTCTGATTCAGAGGATGATACCTGTGTCATTTGTTGCAATGCCAAAGTGGAGCCCAATAGAAATTTATGTACTAACTGTATTGATGCTACTTTAAATAAAAATCAATCTGTACAAATTGAACAAATTTCACCAAACAACGAGGGGAGAGTTATGCCGACTAACTCGCCTCACGTGTCAGTACCTACATCTCCCGCTCAGAGGGAGGTGCGTGATATTGTAGCGCCGAGTACATCTGGGCGGCCATTACAAATCACATTACAGGATATGGCTACTGTTATGACTGAGGTTTTGGCTAAATTACCAGAACTAAGAGGTAAGCGTGATCACTCTGGGGTGAGAACAGAGTGCGCTGATAATATTAGGGCCATGTCAGACACTGCGTCACAGGTGGCAGAACATGAGGACGGAGAACTTCATTCTGTGGGTGACGGTTCTGATCCAAACAGACTGGATTCAGATATTTCAAATTTTAAATTTAAACTGGAAAACCTCCGTGTATTACTAGGGGAGGTGTTAGCGGCTCTGAATGATTGTAACACAGTTGCAATACCAGAGAAAATGTGTAGGTTGGATAAATATTTTGCGGTACCGACGAGTACTGAGGTTTTTCCTATACCTAAGAGACTTACTGAAATTGTTACTAAGGAGTGGGATAGACCCGGTGTGCCGTTCTCACCCCCTCCGATATTTAGAAAAATGTTTCCAATAGACGCCACCACAAGGGACTTATGGCAAACGGTCCCTAAGGTGGAGGGAGCAGTTTCTACCTTAGCTAAGCGTACCACTATCCCGGTGGAGGATAGCTGTGCTTTTTCAGATCCAATGGATAAAAAGTTAGAGGGTTACCTTAAGAAAATGTTTGTTCAACAAGGTTTTATATTGCAACCCCTTGCATGCATTGCGCCGATCACGGCTGCAGCGGCATTCTGGATTGAGTCTCTGGAAGAGAACATTGGTTCAGCTACCCTGGACGACATTACGGACAGGCTTAGAGTCCTTAAACTAGCTAATTCATTCATTTCGGAGGCCGTAGTACATCTTACTAAACTTACGGCGAAGAATTCAGGATTCGCCATTCAGGCACGCAGGGCGCTGTGGCTAAAATCCTGGTCAGCTGATGTTACTTCTAAGTCTAAATTGCTTAATATACCTTTCAAAGGGCAGACCTTATTCGGGCCCGGTTTGAAAGAGATTATCGCTGACATTACAGGAGGTAAAGGCCATGCCCTGCCTCAGGACAAAGCCAAAGCCAAGACTAGACAGTCTAATTTTCGTTCCTTTCGTAATTTCAAAGCAGGAGCAGCATCAACTTCCTCTGCACCAAAACAGGAAGGAGCTGTTGCTCGCTACAGACAAGGCTGGAAACCTAACCAGTCCTGGAACAAGGGCAAGCAGACTAGGAAACCTGCTGCTGCCCCTAAAACAGCATGAATTGAGGGCCCCCGATCCGGGATCGGATCTAGTGGGGGGCAGACTTTCTCTCTTCGCCCAGGCTTGGGCAAGAGATGTTCAGGATCCCTGGGCGCTAGAGATAATATCTCAGGGATACCTTCTGGACTTCAAATACTCTCCTCCAAGAGAGAGATTTCATCTGTCAAGATTGTCAACAATCCAGACAAAGAAAGAGGCGTTTCTACGCTGCGTACAAGAGCTCTTGTTAATGGGAGTAATCCATCCAGTTCCACGATCAGAACAGGGACAGGGGTTTTACTCAAATCTGTTTGTGGTTCCCAAAAAAGAGGGAACTTTCAGACCAATCCTGGACTTAAAGATCCTAAACAAATTCCTAAGAGTTCCATCGTTCAAGATGGAGACTATTCGGACAATTTTACCTATGATCCAAGAAGGTCAGTACATGACCACTGTAGATTTAAAAGATGCTTACCTTCACATACCGATTCACAAAGATCATTATCGGTACCTAAGGTTTGCCTTCCTAGACAGGCATTACCAGTTTGTGGCTCTTCCATTCGGATTGGCTACAGCTCCAAGAATCTTCACAAAGGTTCTGGGTGCTCTTCTGGCGGTACTAAGACCGCGGGGAATCTCGGTAGCTCCATACCTAGACGACATTCTGATACAAGCTTCAAGCTTTCAAACTGCCAAGTCTCATACAGAGTTAGTGCTGGCATTTCTAAGGTCACATGGATGGAAGGTGAACAAAAAGAAAAGTTCACTCGTTCCACTCACAAGAGTTCCCTTCCTGGGGACTCTTATAGATTCTGTAGAAATGAAGATTTACCTGACAGAGGACAGGCTAACAAGACTTCAAAGTGCTTGCCGCACCCTTCATTCCATTCAACACCCGTCAGTGGCTCAATGCATGGAGGTAATCGGCTTAATGGTAGCGGCAATGGACATAGTACCCTTTGCACGCTTACACCTCAGACTTCTGCAACTGTGCATGCTAAGTCAGTGGAATGGGGATTACTCAGACTTATCCCCTTCTCTGAATCTGGATCAAGAGACCAGAAATTCTCTTCTATGGTGGCTTTCTCGGCCACAGCTGTCCAGGGGGATGCCATTCAGCAGACCAGACTGGACAATTGTAACAACAGACGCCAGCCTTCTAGGTTGGGGTGCCGTCTGGAATTCTCTGAAGGCTCAGGGACAATGGAGTCAGGAGGAGAGTCTCCTGCCAATAAACATTCTGGAATTGAGAGCAGTTCTCAATGCCCTCCTGGCTTGGCGCCAGTTGACAACTCGGGGGTTCATCAGGTTTCAGTCGGACAACATCACGACTGTAGCTTACATCAACCATCAGGGAGGGACAAGAAGCTCCCTAGCTATGATGGAAGTATCAAAGATAATTCGCTGGGCAGAGTCTCACTCTTGCCACCTGTCAGCAATCCACATCCCGGGAGTGGAGAACTGGGAGGCGGATTTCTTAAGTCGTCAGACTTTTCATCCGGGGGAGTGGGAACTTCATCCGGAGGTCTTTGCCCAAATACTTCGACGTTGGGGCAAACCAGAGATAGATCTCATGGCGTCTCGACAGAACGCCAAGCTTCCTCGTTACGGGTCCAGATCCAGGGATCCAGGAGCAGTCCTGATAGATGCTCTGACAGCACCTTGGGACTTCAGGATGGCTTACGTGTTTCCACCCTTCCCGTTGCTTCCTCGATTGATTGCCAGAATCAAACAAGAGAGAGCATCAGTGATTCTAATAGCACCTGCGTGGCCACGCAGGACTTGGTATGCAGACCTGGTGGACATGTCATCCTGTCCACCTTGGTCTCTACCTCTGAAACAGGACCTTCTGATACAGGGTCCCTTCAAACATCAAAATCTAACTTCTCTGAAGCTGACTGCTTGGAAATTGAACGCTTGATTTTATCAAGACGTGGGTTTTCTGAGTCAGTTATTGATACCTTAATACAGGCTAGGAAACCTGTTACCAGAAAGATTTACCATAAGATATGGCGTAAATACCTATATTGGTGTGAATCCAAAGGTTACTCTTGGAGTAAGGTTAGGATTCCTAGGATATTGTCTTTTCTACAAGAAGGTTTAGAAAAGGGTTTATCTGCTAGTTCTTTAAAGGGACAGATCTCAGCTCTGTCCATTCTGTTACACAAACGTCTGTCAGAAGTTCCTGACGTCCAGGCTTTTTGTCAGGCTTTGGCCAGGATTAAGCCTGTGTTTAAAACTGTTGCTCCACCATGGAGTTTAAACCTTGTTCTTAATGTTTTACAGGGCGTTCCGTTTGAACCCCTTCATTCCATTGATATAAAGTTGTTATCTTGGAAAGTTCTATTTTTAATGGCTATTTCCTCGGCTCGAAGAGTCTCTGAATTATCAGCCTTACATTGTGATTCTCCTTATTTGATTTTTCATTCGGATAAGGTAGTCCTGCGTACTAAACCTGGGTTCTTACCTAAGGTAGTTACTAACAGGAATATCAATCAAGAGATTGTTGTTCCTTCTTTATGCCCAAATCCTTCTTCAAAGAAGGAACGTCTACTGCACAGCCTGGATGTAGTCCGTGCTCTAAAATTTTACTTACAGGCAACTAAGGAATTTCGACAAACGTCTTCTCTGTTTGTCATTTACTCTGGGCAGAGGAGAGGTCAAAAAGCTTCCGCTACCTCTCTTTCTTTTTGGCTTCGTAGCATAATTCGTTTAGCTTATGAGACTGCTGGACAGCAGCCTCCTGAAAGAATTACAGCTCATTCTACTAGAGCTGTGGCTTCCACTTGGGCCTTCAAGAATGAGGCCTCTGTTGAACAGATTTGCAAGGCTGCAACTTGGTCTTCGCTTCATACTTTTTCCAAATTTTACAAATTTGACACTTTTGCTTCATCGGAGGCTATTTTTGGGAGAAAGGTTCTTCAGGCAGTGGTTCCTTCTGTATAAAGAGCCTGCCTATCCCTCCCGTCATCCGTGTACTTTTGCTTTGGTATTGGTATCCCAGAAGTAATGATGACCCGTGGACTGATCACACTTAACAGAAGAAAACATAATTTATGCTTACCTGATAAATTCCTTTCTTCTGTAGTGTGATCAGTCCACGGCCCGCCCTGTTTTTAAGGCAGGTAAATATTTTTTAATTTATACTCCAGTCACCACTTCACCCTTGGCTTTTCCTTTCTCGTTGGTCCTTGGTCGAATGACTGGGAGTGACGTAGAGGGGAGGAGCTATATGCAGCTCTGCTGGGTGAATCCTCTTGCACTTCCTGTTGGGGAGGAGTAATATCCCAGAAGTAATGATGACCCGTGGACTGATCACACTACAGAAGAAAGGAATTTATCAGGTAAGCATAAATTATGTTTTTACTGTGGCTGATAAATGATGTTTCATGGAAAGTTTACTTTCTAGCATAACACCAAGATTTCTTGCTAGATTTGAGGTTTGTAGTTGTGATTCTTCAAATTCTAGATCTATTTGTTGATCTTGTTGCAGCTTAGTTATAATCATAATATCTTTACCCATCACAAGTACTTTTCTATCTATCTATCTATCTATCTATCTATCTATCTATCTATCTATCTATCTATCCCAACCTTTGTGTTTATGTATTGTCATGTCATATACATCTTAAATCTTTAGTTTTGGGCTTTTGAGATTCCACAGATATGTGCCAGAGGGAAGAGAAAACTGAGATAAAGTTTTCTGACAGAACAGCTACTATTGTAACCTACAGTCAGGCTACAACAGCTGTAATCCAGTGTGATTGTGTGAGAGTGTAGGGGCATCTTTAGATTTTAAGATACATTCTGACCCTTACCAGTTCCTTATTTTCCTCTAATTCTTTACTCACAGTTTAAAGGGACACTCAGGTTTTATTAAATTTTCATGATTCAGATACAGCATGTAATTTTAAACAACTTTCCAATTTACTTCCATTAAAAAAAATGTGCACAGTTTTTTATATTTACACTTTTTGAGTCACCAGCTCCTACTGAGCATGTGCAAGAATTCACAGACTATACGTATACTCATTTGTGATTGGCTGATTGCTATTACATGGTACAGGGGGAGTGGAAATATACATAACATTGACATGTTTTAGAAAAGAATCTACTACTCATTTGAAATTCAGAGTAAATGTTATTGCATTGTCTTGTAATCTTGCATGTGTTGATTATGCAAATCTACTGAGTTTACTGGTCCTTTAATGTAATGTAGTACATGCACCAAAAAAGGGTGGGTCAGGCATAATCAGGTGACTTGGCTGTTAAAGGGACAGTATACTATAAAATTGTTTTTCCCTTAATGTGTTTCCAATTACTTTTTTACCAGCTGTAGACTACAAAATGTATGATATTTGCTTTTTTAAGGCTTATTTGTGTATATGAATTAGCTGATTTTGTGTTTTGAAGCCACAACCTAATAAAATGGGTTGAGCTTGTAGGTATAATCAGATATCATTACTTTATCACATTGTGTACATATACTTGCTTCTGTATCTTATATTTGTCCATAAACCAATCACCAATACTTGGTGAGAACAATGGAAAATTAACATTTTATTACCTTATCTCTTCTATACACATTGTGAGTGTAATTTCTTCTACTGGCTGTGTGAAGAGACAGTTCACCCAAAATATTTCCCCCATTTAAATTGTTCCCAATAATCCATTTTACCTGCTGGAGTGTATTAAATTGTTTACAAGTTGCTCCTTTACCCCTATTTTGGCCTTTGAAATAGCTGATTTAGCTCCTGGTTTCCCAACCTATACTGAAAGTTTTGATATTGGAGTCTCAGCTATTGAATAGCCTAAGTAAACACAGCCAGCAGAAGAAATTAAACTCACAGTGGGGTGCAGGATAGTTAAGTAATGAAATTATAATTTTCCATTGTTCTCTCTATGTATTGAGCTTTAGTTTACAGACAAATATAAGATAAGGAAGCAAGTGTGTGTACACACAGTGATAACCTAATGAGATATGATATTACCTGAAGCTCAACCCATTGTAAAAGGCTGTGATTTAAAAGCACAAAACCAACTACTTTTTAATTTTTTTTTTTTTATTGAGGTATGAAAAACAGTTACAAGGCAGATTAAATTTTGCCATATTAACACAGACGCAAAAACAATACAAAATGCAGGGAAGAGTGCAAATATATATGTAGGTACAATGTTCATCCTATACGAGTAAAAATAATATATATATATATATATGAATTGTCACAACTTCATAAGGGCCAAAAATAGGCAAATCTAAAAGAAACCTCATTTTTGTTTTGTTTTATAGAGATATATACCTCCTAATGTTTGAGTAGGCCACTTTTGGACCCTCTTATAGATTAATGTTTTTTATTGGAGGACAGGTAGTTTGGACTAAAGCCACTTTTGGGCTTGGAAATATGATAAGATTTTATACAATGATGAGAACAGTTTAGTGTCACTTGTAAAGTACAGAGCCAACAATGGAGCCTTATATCAAACATTAACATAAACCCAAACCACCTGATACTGATTATATAAGTAATAACAAAAGAATGGCTGTCTACCACCTTCAGCTTTGGAAAACCAGCTACTTTATATACACAAAAAAACTGAAAATGCAATTTCTCATAAATTTTATACTCTACAGCTGGTATAACAAGTAATTGGAAATACATTAATATAAAAACAATTTTGCAGTGTACTGTCCCTTTAACACAGCTTGGCCTGGAGGCCAAAAACTTTCAGAATAGGTGGGGATACCACAGGCCTAAATAAACAAACAATTTCAAATGCCTATATAAGGGTAATGGAAATACTTGTAAGCAGTTTAATACACTCCAACAGGTAAAGTGGATCATTGGAAACAAATTATAGGGGAGAACATTTTTGAGTAAACTGTCCCTTTAAGTAAGTTATCCTGCCCATTTTAAAAGTTCTGCCCTAGTGTGCAGCCATGTTGATCAGTACTGGCCACAAATATGAAAAGATTTTAGTTATGATTGTAATGTGCGAAATAAGCTGAAGCACAACTGTGTGTGTGTGTGTGTGTGTATATATATATATATATATATATATATATATATATATATATATATATATATATATATATATATATATATACATACACACACACATATATATATATATACAGTTGTATGCAAAATGATTTTTTTTTTGGTATGATTTTCATTTATAAATAATTGGGTGTTTGGATCCGCAATTACATTTTGATCTATTAAATAACTGAAGGAAACATAATATTTCAGTAGTGAAATGAGGTTTATTGGATTAACAGAAGTGCAGGGTATTTTAATTTCATATCTTTATTAAAAAGTAAGTAATAGCACACCTTCATTACATGTGATTAATTTATCTAAAAGATTTTATAAAGGGGAGATTTTAGCATCACTTTAAGTAAAATATTGCTATAGGCCTTTAATAAAAAGTTAACCCAATATTAAAAAAATAAAAAAATAAATTGAAACTTTTGTTTAGTTTTTCTCTTGTAAGGTGTATCCAGTCCACGGATCATCCATTACTTGTGGTATATTCTCATTCCCAACAGGAAGTTGCAAGAGGACACCCACAGCAGAGCTGTAATATAGCTCCTCCCCTAACTGTCATAGCCAGTCATTCTCTTGCAACTCTCAACAAGCTAGGATGTTGTAGGAGAGAGTGGTTAAATATAGTTAGTTTATTTTCTTTAATCAAAAGTTTGTTATTTTTAAATAGTACCGGAGTTGTGCTATTTTATCTCAGGCAGTAAATAGAAGAAGAATCTGCCTGAGGTTTCTATGATCTTAGCAGGTTGTAACTAAGATCCATTGCTATTCTCACATATGTCTGAGGGGATTACACAGATGAGGTAACTTCAGCAAGAGAATGGCGTGCAGTTTATTCTGCTATCAGGTATGTGCAGTTATAATTTTTTCTAGAGATGGAAAACACTAGAAAATGCTGCTGATACCGGATTAATGTAAGTTAAGCCTGAATACAGTGATTTAATAACGACTGGTATCATGCTTACTCCCAGGGGTAATACCCTTATGATATTTACAATATAAAACGTTTGCTGGCATGTTTAATCGTTTTTATATATGCTTTAGTGATAAAACTTTATTGGGGCCTAGTTTTTTCCACATGGCTGGCTTAAATTTTGACTAGAAACAGTTTTACTGAGGCTTTCCACTGTTATAGTATAAAAGTTACAGTTGGTGCAGTTAAAATTACAAACTGTGACATCCAGCTTCCCTCAGGAGTCCCCTGTATGCTATAGGACATCTCTAAAGGGCTCAAAGGCTTTCCAAAGTCGTTTATTGGGGAAGGTAGGACCACAGCTTGCTGTGGCAGTTGGTTGTGACTGTTAAAAAAAAAAAAAAAAGTCTATTTCGTTTTTTTGATCCGTTTTTTGAACTAAGGGGTTAATCATCCATTTGCAAGTGGATGCAATGCTCTGCTAGCCTATTACATACACTGTAAAAATGTTGTTTGATTTACTGCATTTTTTCACTGTTT
Organism: Bombina bombina; assembly: GCF_027579735.1. Classification (NCBI taxonomy): domain Eukaryota; kingdom Metazoa; phylum Chordata; class Amphibia; order Anura; family Bombinatoridae; genus Bombina; species Bombina bombina. The sequence continues at coordinate 58,790,999 of NC_069507.1, read as the reverse complement.
TTCAAATTCTGACAAAATTTGTTTCTCTTAAAGGCACAGTACCGTTTTTTATATTTGCTTGTTAACTTGATTTAAAGTGTTTTCCAAGCTTGCTAGTCTAATTGCTAGTCTGTATAAACATGTCTGACATAGAAGAAACTCCTTGTTCATTATGTTTAAAAGCCATGGTGGAACCCCCTCTTAGAATGTGTACCAAATGTACTGATTTCATTTTATGCAATAAAGATCATATTCTGTTTTTAAAAAAATTATCACCAGAGGAATCTGACGAGGGGAAAGTTATGCCGACTAACTCTCCCCACGTGTCAGACCCTTTGACTCCCGCCCAAGGGACTCACGCTCAAATGGCGCCAAGTACATCTAGGGCGCCCATAGCGTTTACTTTACAAGATATGGCGGCAGTCATGGATAATACACTGTCAGCGGTATTAGCCAGACTACCTGAACTTAGAGGTTAGCGAGATAGCTCTGGGGTGAGACAAAATGCAGAGCATACTGACGCTTTAAGAACCATGTCTGATACTGCCTCACAATATGCAGAAGCTGAGGAAGGAGAGCTTCAGTCAGTGGGTGATGTTAATGACTCAGGAGAGATACCTGATTCTAATATTTCTACATTTAAATTTAAGCTTGAACACCTCCGCGTGTTACTTAGGGAGGTTTTAGCTGCTCTGAATGACTGTGATACCATTGCAGTGCCAGAGAAATTTTGTAGACTGGATAAATGCTTTGCAGTGCCGGTGTGTACTGATGTTTTTCCAATACCTAAAAGGTTTACAGAAATTATTAATAAGGAATGGGATAGACCAGGTGTGCCGTTCTCTTCCCCTCCTATTTTTAGAAAAATGTTTTCCAATAGACGCCACCACACGGGACTTATGGCAGACAGTCCCTAAGGTGGAGGGAGCAGTTTCTACTCTAGCAAAGCGTACTACTATCCCTGTCGAGGACAGTTGTGCTTTTTTAGAGCCAATGGATAAAAAATTAGAAGGTTACCTTAAGAAAATATTTATTCAACAAGGTTTTATCCTACAACCCATTGCATGCATTGCCCCTGTCACTGCTGCTGCGGCATACTGGTTTGAGTCTCTGGAAGAGGCTTTACAGGTAGAGACTCCATTGGATGACATACTTGGCAAACTTAGAGCACTTAAGCTAGCCAATTATTTTATTTCTGATGCCATTGTTCATTTGAATAAACTAATGGCTAAGAATTCTGGTTTTGCTATACAGGCGCGCAGAGCGCTATCATGGTCAGCTGACGTGACTTTAAAATCTAAGCTACTTAACATTCCCTTCAAGGGGCAGACCCTATTCGGGCCTGGTTTGAAGGAGATTATTGCTGATATCACGGGAGGAAAAGGTTCTGCCCTTCCTCAGGACAGGTCCAAATCTAGGGCCAAACAATCTAATTTTCGTGCCTTTCGAAACTTCATGGCAGGTGCGGCATCAACTTCCTCTAATAATAAACAAAAGGGAACTTTTGCTCAATCCAAGACGGTCTGGAGACCAAACCAGACCTGGAAAAAAGGGGTAAGCAGGTCAAAAAAGCCTGCTGCTGCCTCTAAGACAGCATGAAGGAACGACCCCCTATCCGGTAACGGATCTAGTAGGGGGCAGACTTTCACTCTTCGCCCAGGCGTGGGCAAGAGATGTTCAGGATCCCTGGGCGTTGGAAATTATATCCCAGGGATATCTTCTGGACTTCAAAGCTTCCCCCCCAAAAGGGAGATTTCACCTTTCACAATTATCTGCAAACCAGATAAAGAGTGAGGCATTCTTACACTGTGTACGAGACCTCCTAGTTATGGGAGTGATCCATCCAGTTCCAAAGGAGGAACAGGAACAGGAACAGGGTTTTTACTCAAATCTGTTTGTGGTTCCCAAAAAAGAGGGAACCTTCAGACCGATTTTGGATCTAAAGATCTTAAACAAATTCCTCAAAGTTCCATCGTTCAAGATGGAAACTATTCGTACCATCCTACCACTGATCCAGGAGGGTCAATATATGACTACAGTGGATCTAAAGGATGCTTATCTTCACATTCCGATACACAAAGATCATCATCGGTTTCTCAGGTTTGCCTTTCAAGACAGGCATTACCAGTTGTAGCTCTTCCCTTTGGATTAGCTACAGCCCCAAGAATCTTTACAAAGGTTCTAGGGTCGCTTTTGGCGGTCCTAAAGCCGCGGGGCATAGCAGTAGCCCCTTATTTAGACGACATCCTGATACAGGCGTCAAACATCCAAATCGCCAAGTCTCATACGGACGTAGTACTGGCATTTCTGAGGTCGCATGGGTGGAAAGTGAACGAGGAAAAGTGTTCTCTATCCCCACTCACAAGAGTTTCCTTTCTAGGGACTCTGTCGGGTTCTTCATTCCATTCCGCGCCCTTTGGTGGCTCAGTGTATGGAAGTAATCGGCTTAATGGTAGCGGCAATGGACATAGTGCCGTTTGCACGCTTACATCTCAGACCGCTGCAACTATGCAGGCTCAGTCAGTGGAGCGGGGATTACACAGATTTGGCCCCTCAACTGAATCTGGACCAAGAGACCAGGGATCCTCTTCCCTGGTGGCTATCTCGGGTCCATCTGTCCAAAGGTATGACCTTCGCAGGCCAGATTGGACTATTTTAACAACAAATGCCAGCCTTCTAGGTTGGGGTGCAGTCTGGAACTCCCTGAAGGCTCAGGGATCGTGGACTCAGGAGGAGTCTCTCCTTCCAATAAATATTCTGGAACTAAGAGCGATATTCAAGGCTCTTCAGGTTTGGCCTCAGTTAGCAACTCTGAGGTACATCAGATTTCAGTCGGTCAACATCACGACTGTAGCTTACATCAACCATCGAGGGGGAACAAGAAGTTCCCTAGAGATGTTAGAAGTTTCAAAAATAATTCACTGGGCAGAGATTCACTCTTGCCACCTATCAGCTATCCATATCCCAGGTGTAGAGCACTGGGAGGCGGATTTTCTAAGTCGTCAGACTTTTCATCCGGGAGAGTGGGAACTCCATCCGGAGGTATTTGCACAACTGATTCTCCGTTGGGGCAAACCAGAACTGGATCTCATGGCGTCTCGCCAGAACGCCAAGCTTCCGTGTTACGGATCCAGGTCCAGGGATCCCAAGGCGACACTGATAGATACTCTAGCAGCGCCCTGGTCTTTCAACCTGGCTTATGTGTTTCCACCGTTTCCTCTGCTCCCTTGACTGATTGCCAAGATCAAGCAGGAGAGAGCATCTGTGATTCTGATAGCACCTGCATGGCCACGCAGGACCTGGTATGCAGATCTAGTGGACATGTCATCCTTTCCACCATGGTCTCTGCCTCTGAGACAGGACCTTCTACTTCAGGGTCCTTTCAACCATCCAAATCTAATTTCTCTGAGGCTGACTGTCTGGAGATTGAATGCTTGATTTTATCAAAGCGTGGCTTCTCCGAGTCAGTTATTGATACCTTAATACAGGCACGAAAGCCTGTCACCAGGAAAATTTACCGTGGAGTAAGGTCAGGATTCCTAGGATTTTATCTTTTCTCCAAGAAGGTTTGGAAAAAGGATTGTCAGCTAGTTTCTTAAAGGGACAGATTTTTGCTCTGTCTATTCTTTTGCACTAGCGTCTGGCAGATGTTCCAGACGTTCAGGCATTTTGTCAGGCTTTAGTTTGAATCAAGCCTGTGTTTAAACCTGTTGCTCCACCATGGAGCTTAAACTTGGTTCTTAAGGTTCTTCAAGGAGTTCCGTTTGAACCTCTTCATTCCATAGATATCAAACTTTTATCTTGGAAAGTTCTTTTTTTTTTTTTGGTAGCTATTTCCTCGGCTCGTAGAGTCTCTGAGCTATCTGCCTTACAATGTGATTCTCCTTATCTGATTTTTCATACGGATAAGGTAGTTCTGCGTACCAAACCTGGGTTCTTACCTAAGGTGGTATCTAACAAGAATATCAATCAAGAGATTGTGGTTCCATCCTTGTGTTACACAATCTGGACGTGGTCTGTGCTTTAAAATTTTACTTACAAGCTACTAAAGATTTTTGTCAAACATCTGCTTTGTTGTCTACTCTGGACAGAGGAGAGGTCAAAAGGCTTTGGCAACCTCTTTTTCTTTTTGGCTAAGAAGCTTAACCCCCTTAGCCTATGAGACTGCTGGACAGCAGCCTCCTGAAAGGATTACAGCTCATTCCACTAGAGCTGTGGCTTCCACTTGGGCCTTTAAAAATGAGGCTTCTGTTGAACAGATTTGCAAGGCGGCGACTTGGTCTTCGCTTCATACTTTTTCAAAATTTTACAAATTTGATACTTTTGCTTCTTCGGAGGCTATATTTGGGAGAAAGGTTTTACAGGCAGTGGTTCCTTCCATTTAAGTTCATGCCTTGTCCCTCCCTTCATCAGTATACTTTAGCTTTGGTATTGGTATCCCACAAGTAATGGATGATCCGTGGACTGGATACACCTTACAAGAGAAAACACAATTTATGCTTACCTGATAAATTTATTTCTCTTGTGGTGTATCCAGTCCATGGCCCGCCCTGTCATTTTAAGGCAGGTAATTTTTAAATTTAAACTACAGTAACCACTACACCCTATGGTTCCTCCTTTCTCGGCTTGTTTTTCGGTCGAATGACTGGCTTTGACAGTTAGGGGAGGAGCTATATTACAGCTCTGCTGTGGGTGTCCTCTTGCAACTTCCTGTTGGGAATGAGAATATCCCACAAGTAATGGATGATCCGTGGACTGGATACACCACAAGAGAAATAAATTTATCAGGTAAGCATAAATTGTGTTTTTCTCCCCCAGAAGCACTTGACATTCCTGCTTTAAAGGGACACTCAAGTTAAAAGTACGTGCTCTGTCTGAATCATGCAAATTTAATTTTAAGAGCCTTTTCATGTTGCTTAAATCCATGGTGTTCTAGGCTACCTTTTTTGAAGGAGCAGCAGTGCAGACCTAGCTGAGCATATCTGGTGAACCACTGACACGAGGCATAGGTGTGTAGCCACCAATCACCAGCTTGCTCCCAGTAGTACATTTCTGCTGCTGAGAATATGTACTTATGTTTTTCGACAAAGTATACAAAGAGAACAAAGTACTTTTTGATAATAGAAGTAAATTTAAAAAAGCTCTTAAACTTGTATGCTTTTTCTGAATGATCGCATTTTTAATGTCCCTTTAAATTCTATACAGCAAACTGTAAATTGTGAGTATAAAAAAAATAGCTCTAATTACCTAATGGAGAAAGTGCAGGACACAAGATGTATGTTACTTCATTTCTTTATGGACAGCAATCTTTACATTTAATTTTTTTAATATTTAAACAATAAATATAGTCCCCTTTCTTTCCATAAGGCAGAGAGACTCCACAATTTCAATCCTTATTGTTGAGAAATACAACACCTGGCCACCAGGAGGAGGCAAAGACACCCTAGTCAAAGGCTTACATATCCCTCCCACTTACCCTATCTTCCCAGTCATTCTTTGTCTTTCGTCACTCGGAAGAAAATATGAGGAGAAGAAATGAGACATTTTACATGATTATTGCTTGGTTCCTTTACCTAATAATATATATTGTCAGCATTGCTGACATATTACTGTATTTGAATTAATTCTGTCCATGGGGTTCTTATAGACTTTATTTTCTCACATTATATTATATTGTCACTAGAAAGAAGCCCGCTGAGAAAAAATCGGCATGAAGGGGCAACCCCCGATTTGGGATTGGATCGATTAGGGGGCAGATTGTCGCGTTTCTCAGACACATGGTTTCAGGATTTCTACTCTCCAGACTGTCTACAAGACTAGAAAAGGCGACTGCCTTTTTAGGTTGCGTTCGGGATCTAGCCTCTTTAGGAGTAATTGTCCCGGTACCTACATCAGAAAGAGGTCTTGGGGTTCTATTCAAACCTCTTCATGGTTCCAAAAAAGGAGGGAACTTTTCATCCAATTCTGGACCTGAAGTGCCTAAACAAGTTTCTGAGTGTCCCCTCTTTCAAAATGGAGACAATATGGTCAGTTCTTCCCCTGGTTCAGGAAAGACAGTTTGACCACCATAGACCTGAAGGATGCATACCTTCACGTTCCGATACACAAGGAACATTTTCAGTTCCTCAGGTTTGCCTTTCCGGACCAGCACTTCCAGTTCATAGCACTTCCGTTTGGTTTAGCTACTGCTCCTTAGGATATTTTCAAAGGTTCTGGGGATCTTCTAGCAGTTGTCAGAACAAGAAGTATTGCAGTAGCACCTTACCTGGCGATATTTCGGTACAAGCACCATCTTTTTGTCTAGCAAGAGGGTACTCAGAATTCCTTCTCAGTCTTATTCGATCACATGGATGGAACATGAACTTGGAAAAGAGTTCTCTTACTCCAAATATCAGGGTGAATTTCCTGGGTACGGTAATAGACTCTGTATCCATGAAGATCTTTCTAACAGATCAGAGACGTTGCAAGCTAACATTAGCATGTCTTGCCCTCCAGGCCTCCTTGAGACCTTCGGTGGCCCAGTGTATGAAGGTGATTGGACTCATGGTGTCTTGTATGGACATCATTCCCTTTGCTAGATTCCATCTCGGACCCTTACAGCTATGCATGCTAAGGCAATGGAATGGCGACCATTCCGATCTGACCCAACAGATAGTAATGGACAGCCTTTTGAGAGATTCACCCTCTTGGTGGCTCTGTCAAGATCACCTGTGCCAAGGCATGTGCTTCTTGAGACTGTCCTGGGAGATTGTGACTACGGACGCAAGTCTATCCGGCTGGGGAGCCGTTTGGGATGCCAGGAGAGCACAAGGGCTGTGGACTCAGGAGGAGTCCTCTCTTCCGATCAATATCTTGGAACTCCGGGCAATCTTCAATGGTCTGAAGGCTTGGCCCCTTCTGGGTTCGTCCCAGTTTATCAGATTCCAATCAGACAATATAATTTTGGTAGCCTACTTCAACCATCAAGGAGGAACGAGAAGTTCCTTAGTGATGAGAGAAGTATCTCAAATTCTAGAATGGGCGGAGGCCCACAATTGTATGCTGTCAGCGTTCTACATTCCAGTTGTGGACAACTGGGAAGCATACTTCCTCATTAGGCAATCCTTTCACCCGGGGGAATGGTCTCTCCACCCCAAGGTATTTGCAGAGATATGCAGCAGATGGTGAACGCCGGAGATAGACTTCATGGCCTCCCATCTAAATGCCAAACTACCCAGGTACAGGTCGAGATCGAGGGATCCTCAAGCAGAACTAATAGATGCTCTAGCGATTCCTTGGAGGTTCAGACTCATATTTCTGTTTCCTCCATTACCTCTTCTTCCTTAGGTGGTGGCCCGCATTAAGCAGGAGCAAGCATCAGTGATTCTAATTGCTCCATCCTGGCTGTGAAGGACTTGGTTCACGGATCTGGTGGGGATGTCCTCATCTCCTCCATGGAGGTTACCTTGTCGCAGGGACCTGCTGCTACAGGGTCCATTTCTACATCAAAATCTAGATTCTCTGAGGCTCACTGTGTGGAGATTGAACGCTAAGTCTTTTTTATCTTTTGTCCAGCTACTGGAGAAGGGTAGTCCCTGAAGGGGGTTGGCCCTGTCGGTGTTGTTGCACAAGAGATTAACTGAGCTTCCAGATGTGCAGTCCTTTGTTAAGGCCCTGACTAGGATCAGACCTGTGTTTCGAAGGGTGGCTCCGCCTTGGAGCCTCAATCTTGTTCTTTGTGTGTTGCAGCAGGCTCTGTTTGAGCCAATGCATAATGTTGACATTAAACTGTTATCTAGGAAGGTTCTATTTCTATTGGCTATTGCCTCAGCTTGCAGAGTCAATGAGATTTCTGCTTTGCAATGTGACCCCCACTTACCTTGTTTTTCATGCCGATAAGGCGGTTTTCCGTACCAAGTTAGGTTTCCTTCCTAAGGTGGTGTCAGATCGTAACATTAATCAAGAGATTGTTGTTCCTTCCTTGTGCCCCAATCCTTCCTCAATGAAGGAGCGTTTGCTTCACACTCTAGATGTGGTTCGTGCCTTGAAGTTTTACCTTCAGGCTACTAAGGAGTTCAGACAATCTTCATCTTTGTTTGTCATCTATGAGGGTAAGCATAAGGGTCAGAAAGCCACTATATCTTCCCTGTCTTTTTGGTTGAGGATTGTCATCCACCTATCTTATGCGACAGCAAGATAACAGCCTCCTGAGAGGATTACGGCTCATTCCACTAGGGCAGTAGCTTCTGCCTGGTTGTTTAAGGATGAAGCCTCTATGGATCAGATTTGTAAGGCGGCTACCTGGTCCTCCTTCCATACTTTTTCTAAATTTTACAAGTTTAATGTGTTTGCTTCGGCTGAAGCAGCTTTTGTGAGAAAGGTTTTGCAGGCTGTGGTGCTCTCAGATTAGCCCGCCTCTTTCTTGTTCCCTCCCGTTATTCCTTCAGTGTCCTCTGGAGCTTAGGTATTGTTTTCCCAACAGTAAGGAATTAAGTCGTGGACTCTCCCTGCCTTAGGGAAAGAAAACAAAATTTATGCTTACCAGATAAATTCTTTTCTTTCCTGGCAGGGAGAGTCCACGACCCCGCCCATATAATATTTTAATTTGGGCGGCTCCCCATTTTATTTTTTTCTTCTGGCACCTTTATACCCTGATGTTTCTCCTACTTTTCCTTGTTCCCTCAACCGAATGACTAGGAGGTTAGGGGAAGTGGGAGGAATATTTAAGCCTTTGGCTGGGGTGTCTTTGCCTCCTCCTGGTGGCCAGGTATTTCCCTACTGTAAAGAATGAAGTCATGGACTCTCACTGCCAGGAAAGAAAGGAATTTATCTGGTAAGCATACTTTTTTATTTTTTTAAATAAAATATATATCTTTGCTTTAAATACATAACTCTTTCTAGCATTTGTTTAGTGATATAGGGGTCGATTTATCAAAGGCTTTCGCCAGCCTTCAACCTCCTACAACTACGGGTTCTCACAAGAGAACCTGCAGTCCGTATTTAACAAGCAGTGGTCATCAAACCGCTGCTTCCTTAACCTCTCACCACCTCTTAAGTGGCAAATTGCAATCTCCCTGATCTCGTCTGACCGGGGAGATTGACAGCTCCTGCCTGCATGTGATTGGGAGTGCGCGGCAGGGGGCGGCAAAATTGCGTTGTTGTGCAATGCTGAATTCTGGCAGCGGTATTCAGCCTGTCAGAGGCGAGCTGTGGCGGACAGGGGTGCATATGTACGCCCCTGTCCATCGCAGCTTGATAAATCGACCCCATAATAGCCAGGGTATATAAATAAGACACTTCCTGTGATCTCCTATGCAGTAGTATGTTATATAGTTCTGGCAATGTATACAAACAGAGGGCACAAATGGATAAAATAGATACAAGGTTATCTGAGTGTGTGTGTGTGTGTATATATGTGTATATATATACATATATATGTGTGTATATATATATATATATATATATATATATATATATATATATATATATATATATATATATATATATATCAAGGCAAATATTTCCTTTGCATCCATACTTTGTGGAATATTCCATGGTCTGTTTTATTATATTTTTTCTTTTCTCTGCTTCCACATCTGGTTCAGCACTATTCCTCACACCCTCTCTCTTGGGACCCATAAATGAAGAACATGGTTCTCAATTAGCTGAGATTAGTTAGGAAAAATAATAACTAAGCTTTAAATAACTTGATGAAAATCTTTATAGATATGCCAAGTAGAAGTTTAATTCTAGTTATGAGCAGAATTGGAAGCTAATTATTTTCTGTGTGTGTCATCGTGTGCTGTTGCAGTGCTGCCACCTGCGAAAGCCTAATTCAAGGGTGTTACAGACTTTAAGTGGTTTATGTGTAACTTTGTCATTAAAATGTTTTTTTATCTGTTAAGCTGACAGAGAGTTGCTTTCATACGGCTTCTTGGCAATAATGCAGGCATCCATTTTGTTCCATATTGCCTTAATAATCCGTTTAAATAGTGTTTATCTTGTCAAATTGTGATTTGGTATAGTGCATATAAAAGTTTGTTTTTTATTTTCTTGTTTTGTTTTACAGTAAAAAGTTTTTTTTAAAGTTCCCAAATTATGACAGTGCTTGACAAATCACAAAAGCCACTAACCATTGCTCTGAAAGTATAGATATGGATGGTAAAGGAACATCACACACTTTAAAGCAGTGTTTCCCAAACCCAGTCCTCAAGACCCTTAGTCAGGCCAGATATTCATTATATCTTAACTAGAGCACAGGTGAAATAATCAGCTGATGGGTGAGAGCAGGTTAGTAACCATGGTTACTGAGCAGCTGATTATTTCACCTGTGCTCTAGTTAAGATCTAATGAATATCTGGCCTCAGAAAGGGTCCTGAGGACTGGGTTTGGGAAACACTGCTTTAAAGGGACAGTCAAGTCAAAATTAAACTTTCATAATTCAAATAGGGCAAGCAATTTTAAACAACTTTCCAATTTACTTTTATCATCAAATTTGCTTTGTTCTCTCTATCGCAGAACATTCTGACAGTTTTCAACAGCTAGATAGCGTTGTACCCACTCCTGTGGAGTTATTTAAAAGTCAGCACTGATTGGCTAAAATTCAAGTCTGTCAAAATAACTGAAATAATGGGGCAGACTGTAGAGGCTTAGATGCAAGGTATTCACAGAGATAAAAATTATATTAATATAACCGTGTTACACACCATATTTGTCTGCTCAGTCTAGTCTAGTATTGGCCTTAGCAGAAAAAAATAAGGGACATATAGGTTACAATATGGCTGTGCATGCTACTTGGTGAAGACTAAACTTTAAACTTATTTCTTTAATATTGAATGTAATACAGTTGTAAGAAATACTGTCAGCTGGTGGTACCGCCAGTCGGTAGTGTACTAATCACCCCATTGAAACTAAACAGAGAATGCTCCCACCGTCCCACGTCTTTTCTTCCGCTGCTCAGGTCTATCATGCACACTGTCTTCGATATCACACAGAAACTTGATGTGTATGTAATTATTATTTCCACATTTATAGTGATAACATATGCATTTCAATGCAAGCATCAGTGTTCTCCCCAGGATCTATTTAATGGGGACACCATAGCTAAATTTGCTCATTATCAATTCTTTTTTAAATATTTTTTGCACAAATTATCATTAAATCAATGTATGTTAAATTATGCAATCGTTTTGTTCTTTGGATAGCTTAGATAACATTTAATAATAACCAAAATTGTAATGCATGTATTACACTGCCACCGCACGGTTACTTCATAATACCACCCGGCTGGCAACATTTTCTGTCGATAACACTAAGCTTAGTAGTAGTATCAAGTCTGCTTTTTATTTGAAAAGTTTAGCTTTTGTGTACCATACTTAATGTATTTTGTCTTTTTATTATGATGTGCTTTATACACTACCAGTATTGTATAAAGAAAATGTACTAACAATTCAAAGGTCATTTTTTTTAGTAACATAGTGTTCAAGAAAGTATCCACCCTTGAAATTGGTAGGTCATTTCAGAATTCCTTAGCTAGCGCGACTCAGGCACCTGAAATATCTCTCTAGGTATTGTAGGGCGAATGAAAGTGTTCAGTTGCAGTTCCTGCTGAGCTTTTGGGATTGCGCATGTTGAATTGAGGTCAGGCCTACGATAAATAAAAGCTACATCATACCTGCCAGGATGAATGTATAGAGTGGAGCCTTTGAAAATGTAACCCCAGGCTAAATATCCCCTGTTCTGTCTCCGCGACTGATGTGTGCTTACCTCGCTATCAATTATTTATCCCACTGAACCAGTAAACACTGCTTCTAAAACCTCAGGCCTCTGGAAGTGTGTCTGATAAACCCAGAGCACCTCGCTTTGACATGTGAGCATTTATTTTTATCAGCTGTTGTTGAGATTCATGGATCTCTTATTATTTATTTGTATTGATTCATGCTTTTAGAGCCCTGAAAACAGTACAGTATTTTACTATATACAGGGCAGTTAAAGCACTGTTTCTTCATATCGGAGTCTGTGTGTTACTGCTTCTTTGCCAAAGGCCTAAAGCAGTGTTAAAAATTTTAATCTGTAAGGTTATAGGGGGAGAACAGTGCTGAAGTTGAGTATTTCGGTTAGTGAGCTTTTCAAGACAAGAATGGTCATGTATTTTTTAAACTCTGAAAATAGCAAGGTGTTTTTAATATTAATTTATTTATATTTTTGTTAACCTTTTTATTTCAAATTATTATTATTATTTAAGTATTTATGTACAAAATTTTGTAGTATTTCTAAAAAAAGAAAAATTATTTCACACCATTGCAAAACTCATGTGGCACATTGTGGGGTCCCAATTAATTTAATGATGAATGGCTAATAAAATACTTTTTATGAAAAAGCAAATGCCTGTATCATTTGCAAGGTTTGCTCTTTTGAGCATACAATTGATGATATTAAGAAGCAGCGGTTGAAAATCTCACTCTTGCACAATTGTTTGCAATGCTAAATATGGGGAACAAATGCACCCCACAATTTGTGATCTTGGCCGGACAAGTTTACTACATTTTGAACCTTGTCTGTCTTATCAATGATAAATCTACTCCATAATATAACCCTGTGATAGCCAACTTCCTAATACATGAGGACTGCAGATCAATATTTTATAAGCTTTAGGTGTGCATATAAATTGATATATATTAAACACACAAATAATTATATTTCCAATTACATAAGGTTCCAAGGCACCCTCTACCTGCTGTTCTCCCCTCCTTTTGAGTTGTTGCCACTTTGCTTGCCCATACACCAGAAGTCTCCAAACCACACATTTTTAGTTCAGCTTTTTCCCAGAGCCACAAAACCTATGGCACGCGCTCTTAGTTCTGATTTCTCCTGGTGCAGAAGACTTGGCCCATAGGATGCAAGTTGGCCATCCCTGATGTAACTGTTTCTAGCACATACAACCGAATAAATACAGCTAAGAAACACTTTAACTTGCCACTATTTTTTGCTATGTATAAATGTCCATTGTTTTTCATTGTTTAGAAGAATCTTATGCGGCCATAACAAACTTTATATCACTTTTATAAAACTTTGCTCAACATAAACTCTAAAATGTGAAATACCTTAAATTTGTTTGTTTATCAAAATATAATTTTGCATTCAGCAAATTGATACCTACACCATATAAACGTCTGTTTGTTAAAATTAACTATTGATACATATACAGGGAGTGCAGAATTATTAGGCAAGTTGTATTTTTGAGGATTAATTTTATTATTGAACAACAACCATGTTCTCAATGAACCCAAAAAAACTCATTAATATCAAAGCTGAATATTTTTGGAAGTAGTTTTTAGTTTGTTTTTAGTTTGAGCTATTTTAGGGGGATATCTGTGTGTGCAGGTGACTATTACTGTGCATAATTATTAGGCAACTTAACAAAAAACAAATATATACCCATTTCAATTATTTATTTTTACCAGTGAAACCAATATAACATCTCAACATTCACAAATATACATTTCTGACATTCAAAAACAAAACAAAAACAAATCAGTGACCAATATAGCCACCTTTCTTTGCAAGGACACTCAAAAGCCTGCCATCCATGGATTCTGTCAGTGTTTTGATCTGTTCACCATCAACATTGCGTGCAGCAGCAACCACAGCCTCCCAGACACTGTTCAGAGAGGTGTACTGTTTTCCCTCCTTGTAAATCTCACATTTGATGATGGACCACAGGTTCTCAATGGGGTTCAGATCAGGTGAACAAGGAGGCCATGTTATTAGATTTTCTTCTTTTATACCCTTTCTTGCCAGCCACGCTGTGGAGTACTTGGACGCGTGTGATGGAGCATTGTCCTGCATGAAAATCATGTTTTTCTTGAAGGATGCAGACTTCTTCCTGTACCACTGCTTGAAGAAGGTGTCTTCCAGAAACTGGCAGTAGGACTGGGAGTTGAGCTTGACTCCATCCTCAACCCGAAAAGGCCCCACAAGCTCATCTTTGATGATACCAGCCCAAACCAGTACTCCACCTCCACCTTGCTGGCGTCTGAGTCGGACTGGAGCTCTCTGCCCTTTACCAATCCAGCCACGGGCCCATCCATCTGGCCTATCAAGACTCACTCTCATTTCATCAGTCCATAAAACCTTAGAAAAATCAGTCTTGAGATATTTCTTGGCCCAGTCTTGACTTTTCAGCTTGTGTGTCTTGTTCAGTGGTGGTCGTCTTTCAGCCTTTCTTACCTTGGCCATGTCTCTGAGTATTGCACACCTTGTGCTTTTGGGCACTCCAGTGATGTTGCAGCTCTGAAATATGGCCAAACTGGTGGCAAGTGGCATCTTGGCAGCTGCACGCTTGACTTTTCTCAGTTCATGGGCAGTTATTTTGCGCCTTGGTTTTTCCACACGCTTCTTGCGACCCTGTTGACTATTTTGAATGAAACGCTTGATTGTTCGATGATCACGCTTCAGAAGCTTTGCAATTTTAAGAGTGCTGCATCCCTCTGCAAGATATCTCACTATTTTTGACTTTTCTGAGCCTGTCAAGTCCTTCTTTTGACCCATTTTGCCAAAGGAAAGGAAGTTGCCTAATAATTATGCACACCTGATATAGGGTGTTGATGTCATTAGACCACACCCCTTCTCATTACAGAGATGCACATCACCTAATATGCTTAATTGGTAGTAGGCTTTCAAGCCTATACAGCTTGGAGTAAGACAACATGCATAAAGAGGATGATGTGGTCAAAATACTAATTTGCCTAATAATTCTGCACTCCCTGTATAACACTTTACTCTTTTATTATCGGAGCATTTAAAGGGACACTCAAGTCAAAGTTAAACTTCATGATTCAGATAGAGCAGACAATTTTTAACAACTTTTCAATTTACTTCCATTAACAAAATGTGCACAGTATTTTTATAGTTACACCTTTTGAGTCACCAGCTCCTATTGAGCATGTGCATTTGTGATTGGCTGGTGGCTGTCACATGATACACATGGAAATAAACATAACTGAAATTTGTCAGAATAAAATCTATTTCTCATTGGAAGCTCAAACTAAGTGCTATTGTATTGTTATCATGTATTTGCTGATTATGCAAATCTGCTGTATTTACTACAAAAACAATACTGTATTTCACAATTTACTGTGGATGTTCAAACCCTCAAAAAGCAATAATTTCTCAAGCTATTAGAGTTTATTAGCAATTTATAGTTATCCACAACCTGATTTGGCAACATCTGTATGGTAACATCCCTGTTTACTGTTAAAGGGACACTGTACCCAAATTTTCTCTTGTAAGATGTATCCAGTCCACGGATTCATCCTTTACTTGTGGGATATTCTCCTTCCCAACAGGAAGTGGCAAAGAGAGCACACAGCAGAGCTGTCTATATAGCTCCCCCTCTAGCTCCACCCCCTGTCATTCTCTTTGCCGGCTCTAAGCAATCGGAAGGGTAAAGTGAATGTGGTGTTAGAAATGTAGTTTTTATTTTCTACAAGCAAAAGTTTGTTATTTTAAATGGTACCGGTGTGTACTATTTACTCTCTAGCAGAAAGGAATGAAGAGTTCTGCAGGGAGGAAGATGATCTTAGCATGTTGTAACTAAAATCCACTGCTGTTCCCACATAGGACTGAGGAGGGCAAGAAAACTTCAGTTGGGGGGAACAGTTTGCAGGTTAGGCTGCAGTAAGGTATGTTCAGTCATTTATATCTAGACAAGACTGTGATAATGCTAGAAGAGACTGATAATATCCCCATGAGGGAAGGGTAAGCTGTATTCAGAGACTAAGTATGGAATTGCAAGCTTACATAACAGGGCTAGTTTATGCTGGTTGACACTATTTAATGGCAAACGGTTTTTATTGAAAAATTTCGTTTTTTGAGACACTTTGAAGGTTCCTTTGGGTTTCTTTCAGGGTGGCTAGTTGGTCTAGGGGTATGATTCTCACTTTGGGTGCGAGAGGTCCCGGGTTCAGATCCCGGACGAGCCCATGTTTAATTCCATTCCTCGGCCATCTGTAGCTCAGTGCATGGAGACAATCGGGCTAATGGTAGCGGCAATGGACATAGTCCCTTTTGCATGGATACACCTCAGACCACTGCAACTATGCATGCTCAAACAGTGGAATGGGGATTATGCAGATTTGTCTCCTCAAATACAGCTGGACCAGGGGACCAGAGATTCTCTTCTCTGGTGGTGATCTCAGAATCACCTGTCTCAGGGAATGGGTTTCCGCAGACCAGAGTGGATCATCGTAACGACCGACGCCAGTCTGTTGGGCTGGGGCGCAGTCTCGGACTCCCTGAAAGCTCAGGGTTTATGGTCTCGGAAAGAAGCTCTTCTCCCGATAAATATTCTGGAACTGAGGGCAATATTCAACGCTCTCCAGGCATGGCCTCAGCTTGCTGCGGCCAAATTCATCAGATTTCAGTCGGACAACATCATGACTGTTGCTTACGTCAATCATCAAGGGGGAACAAGGAGTTCCCTAGCAATGACGGAAGTAACCAAAATAATCAGGTGGGCGGAGGATCACTCCTGCCATCTCTCAGCAATTCACATCCCAGGAGTAGACAACTGGGAGGCGTATTTTCTAAGTCGTCAGACTTTTCACCCGGGAGTGTCAACTCCACCCGGAGGTATTTGCCCAGCTGACTCAGCTATGGGGCACTCCAGAATTGGATCTGATGGCGTCCCGTCAGAACACCAAGCTTCCTCTTTACAGGTCCAGATCCCGGGATCCCCAGGCAGGTGCTGATAGATGCTCTAGCAGCGCCTTGGTCCTTCAATCTGGCCTATGTTTTTCCACCGTTTCCTCTCCTCCCTCGTCTGGTTGCCAGAATCAAGCAGGAGAGGGCTTCGGTGATTCTAATAGCGCCTGCGTGGCCACGCAGGACCTGGTATGCAGACCTAGTGGACATGTCATCTGTTCCACCATGGACACTACCAATGAGGCAGGACCTTCTAATACAAGGTCCTTTCAAACATCCAAATCTAATTTCTCTGCGTCTGACTGCTTGGAGATTGAACGCCTAATTCTATCAAAGCGTGGTTTCTCTGAGTCGGTTATTGATACCCTGATTCAGGCTAGAAAGCCTGTCACCAAGAAAATCTACCATAAGATTTGACGAAAATATCTTTTTTGGTGCGAATCCAAGGGTTACTCATGGAGTAAGATTAGGATTCCCAGGATATTGTCCTTTATCCAAGAAGGATTGGAGAAAGGATTATCAGCTAGTTCCTTAAATGGACAGATATCTGCTTTGTCTATTCTTGTACACAAACGTCTGGCAGAGGTACCAGACGTTCAAGCGTTTAGTCAGGCTTTAGTCAGAATCAAGCCTGTTTATAGACCTGTGGCTCCGCCATGGAGTCTGAATTTAGTTCTTTCAGTTCTGCAAGGGGTTCCGTTTGAACCTTTACATTCCATAGATATTAAGCTTTTATCTTGGAAAGTTTTGTGTTTGGTAGCTATCTCTTCTGCTCGAAGAGTTTCAGAGTTATCTGCTTTACAGTGTGATTCACCTTACCTGGTGTTCCATGCAGATAAGGTAGTTTTGCGTACCAAACCTGGTTTTCTTCCTAAGGTTGTATCTAATAAGAATATTAACCAGGAAATTGTTGTTCCTTCTCTGTGTCCTAGTCCTTCGTCGAAGAAGGAACGTCTGTTACACAATCTTGATGTGGTTCGTGCTTTAAAGTTCTATTTACAAGCAACTAAGGATTTCAGACAAACAACTTCTTTGTTTGTTATCTATTCTGGTAAGAGGAGAGGTCAGAAGGCGACCGCTACCTCTCTTTCCTTTTGGCTGAAAAGCATCATCCGTTTGGCCTATGAGACTGCTGGCCAGCAGCCTCCTGAAACAATTACTGCTCATTCTACCAGAGCAGTGGCTTCCACATGGACTTTTAAAAATGAGGCTTCTGTTGAACAGATTTGTAAGGCAGCGACTTGGTCTTCGCTGCATACTTTTTACAAATTCGATACTTTTGCTTCTTTGGAGGCTATTTTTGGGAGAAAGGTTTTACAAGCCGTGGTGCCTTCCGTTTAAGGTACCTGTCTTGTTCCCTCCCTTCATCCGTGTCCTAAAGCTTTGGTATTGGTATCCCACAAGTAAAGGATGAATCCGTGGACTGGATACACCTTACAAGAGAAAACAGAATTTTTGCTTACCTGATAAATTTATTTCTCTTGTGGTGTATCCAGTCCACGGCCCGCCCTGTCATTTTAAGACAGGTGGTTTTTAATTTTAAACTACAGTCACCACGGCACCCTATGGTTTCTCCTTTTTCTTCCTAACCTTCGGTCAAATGACTGGGGGGTGGAGCTAGAGTGGGAGCTATATGGACAGCTCTGCTGTGTGCTCTCTTTGCCACTTCCTGTTGGGAAGGAGAATATCCCACAAGTAAAGGATGAATCCGTGGACTGGATACACCACAAGAGAAATAAATGTATCAGGTAAGCATAAATTCTGTTTTTTCTTTTGTAATTCAGAAAGAGCATGCAATTGTAAGCAACTTTATAATTTACTCCTATTATCAATTTTTCTTCGTTCTCTTGCTATCATTATTTGAAAAAGAAGGCATCTAAGCTTTTTTTTGTTTCAGTACTCTGGACAGCACTTTTTTATTGGTGGATGAATTTATCCACCAATCAGCAAGGACAACCCAGGTTGTTCACCAAAAATGGGCTGGCATCTAAACTTACATTCTTGCATTTCAAATAAAGATACCAAGAGAATGAAGAAAATTTGATAATAGGAGTAAATTAGAAAGTTGCTTAAAATTTCATGCTCAATCTGAATCACAAAAGAAATTTTTTGGGTACAGTGTCCCTTTAATTACGGTTATTTGTCAACATATTTATCTATTTATGAGACTGGCACCTTTAGCCATTGATAGTTTTATCTATTCTGGTTTAGAATGGAATTGCCTGTCTTGATAATCCTTGGAAGTTTCCCTGGATATGGATAATAACCGACTCCACAGTACTTTGTCACTCAAAATATTGTTGTCGGCAGTCAAGGATTTGACTTGTAAAATATAACAACAGACTTGTCAACCTACAAAGTTTAAAAACTTTCAAATGTCACTTTTTTAATTCCCCTTCTCAGTTGTTCATCTTCTCCCCTTATAAAATGAATCTTCAAAAACCTTGAAGGAAAGAGGCCTGGGAGCTTCACTCACATTTACTTCAGAGCAAAAGGCTGCACGCTCGGAGAAGGCCGTGATGTGAGCATTGTCAGGTGTCTGTGTGTCAGGGCTCTGAAGCTTTTTGATGATTGAGCTGTTTGTTCCTTTGCATGGTGTTACTTTTACCCTTAAATGCATTAGCTAAAATAATTCCAAACAGTAGTATGACACAATAGTTTCCTCTATATTAGTATATATTACTAGGGTTAAAGGGACAGTCAACACCAAAATTGTTATTGTTTAAAAAGATAGGTAACGCCTTTACTACCCATTCCCCAGCTTTGCACAAACAACATTGTTATATTAATATACTTTATAACCTTTAAACCTCTAAATTTCTGCATGTTTATAAGCCACTACAGACAGCCTCTTATCACATGCTTTTTATTAGCTTTTCACAACTGGAGATTTCTAGTTCATGTGGGCCATATATATAACATTGTGCTCAGGCCCATGAATTGTGGATGACACTGCAGTAATTGATAATAGATAATAAATAAATAGCCATGTGATCAGGGGGCTGTCAGAAGAGGCTTAGATACAAGGTAATCACAGAGGTTACAAGTTACAGCGGAAATGGGATGGCCCTAAAATAAAAAAAATAACGGGAGAGGGAGGGAAGGGGCGCTACTATATAGAAACATTTTGGGCTGGGGGGGGGGGCCTAAATAAAATATAAAATACTGTATATGCATTCATGTGATAAAACCAGATTATAGTAACTGCCCAAATATACTGCTTATCCCTTATTAACTCTAAAATAATCAGAGTGTGCTGATCTTTGAGACTTGAAAGCTTCTATTTGGCGCCTATGCATCAGTCCTAGACCGATTAGCACTAGGTGTGTGTAAAGGGCTAAACAGAGGTGCTTTGCTTTGCAAACAGTTGTGGCTGTAGAGATCTAGATAATTTTGCATTCATTTTCCCTTTAAGGTTGTTCTGATGCTGAATTCAGGGGCCTAGCTACTGTAGAGCACTACTTCATAATAATGTAGCATAGGCATAAGATAGCTTCAGACGTGTTACTGGTTGTTTTTCTGTTATTTCAGTTCTGGAGGACTATTGGGTCTTTAGACACATACCTGCTTTTAATGAAACTAAAATATTTTAATTTATGAACATTCACCCAACTACTCCTGCATCAGCTAATGAGGAAAGTTGTGTTGTCATGTGAAGCATGTGGTTGTAGCTTTAATTTTTTTGGCAGCTGACCCCTCTAGTAAAAGTTTAATAAGGGATAAATTCGCATGTGAATTGATAATCCTTTTTTTTTTTTCCCCTCCCAAAATCTTCCAAGGAGATCCAACGCAGTCATTCCTCACCCTGCTAAATTCACCAGCTTCTGTGGCCTTTTAATGTCATCTTCTATATTATCCTAAACACCTAACCTAAGAAAGCTAATCCAGCCCTCCATCTTTAGTAAATCTTTTGAACAGAAAAATCTAGACATGAATGAAACTGGCTGGAGAGACTTCTGCCTGAGATATTCCTGCTGTGCACATGCAGCATATAATCCAATCTATTGCTATATAATTATGCATTGTTACCTATCAAATGATGAAGAATAAAAAAAAAAATTCCAATTATAATAATGTTGCAAGGATTTACTTACGCATAGGCAAACTAAGGCTAGGCCTAGAGCAGCAGATTCAAAATAGACAATTTAGGACTAAATGTTGTCAGCCTACAGGTAAAAATATGTCTCCTGGCTCTTTGTATTACTCTCTATATGGGGCCCCCTGCATATTGCAGATGTATTAGCAATCCTAAATATAGAAACCCTTATGAAATGTTACAATTTGTAATTTAGTTGTGAGATATGGGATATCTGAGATAACAGTAGACTTTCCCCTGTTGGTAATGCATATAGTGGATTACATAGCAATGCATTGTAGCCCTTTCTGGCAGCTATGGGGTTAACACAAATGGCAACACATCACTGTGATTTTATTATTATTTTTTAAGTAACGAGTATTTGGGCAGTTACTATAATGACAATCTGTTTTTATCACATGAATGCACTGTAAAAAAAAAAAATCCTGGCTTTGTGATAATTTTCCTCTCCAAACTCGAGAGGACCACTTCAAGGCCGCCTCTCTAACTGTCAAAGCAATGTTCGCTTTTGCTCCAGTGAAAACAAGACAAAGCAACATGAAAGGCTGTGGCAGGCTCTAAGCAGGTTTTCCTAGCGACTTGCAAACTTGCAATGCAAATGTAGGTATTTGCTATGCAAAGTGCGGTTGCATTAGTGTAAAAAGCTCTCAGAAAAAAATGGCAATAATTGCTTATCACATTTCCCTAAACTAATTCATGCCTTGACTTGGCAGTCTTTTGGTTTTGACAACCAAAGAAGCTAAGAGAACAGGCAGGACATGAGCAGCAAGACATATAAGCTCGAACTTGCTGTGAAGAATTGGCTGAATATTATTATTACTTTATTCTCATATGCTTCTGACAATGTACTCTGCTCTTTTCAATTTCAAATACAGTCATTAGTGTAATCAAATACACTCATTATTGTAGTCATTCCAGGGAAAAAATGTGTATCTAATATTCATTTCATACACTTGTCCTGTACATTATGGTCTGGACCAACTTAATATTGCAATGATGCTCCAAAAATATATATTAAAAAAACAGGACCTGCACTTAGTTCTGTAAAGATTGGGGAAAGGGCCCTTCAGACAATGTATTTGTGTTTTCAGATCGTCATCAAGATCTGTACGTGTGCTCTAATGATGTGCAACTCTTAGCGCTCACTTTGTTTTGCCCACAAAAACCTTTCCAAAAAGAATTCTACAACGATCTGGTGACAGAACTCTTAGCTATGCTTTGCTGATGGCCTCGGAAATCTGTGGTTGATTTTTTTGGGCAGAGGTGATATTAGGTCACATTCTTGTTTATAAACAGCCAGGATAAGATGGGGACAGAAACCAGCAGATTCTGTAGCACGTAGTGAGCTTTTCCGTGCACCACTAACAAAGGGACATTAAAGGGATAGGATAGTCAAAATTAATCTTACGAGATGGAGCATGTCATATTGAGAGATTTTTAATTTCACCTCTATAATCAAATTTTCTTTGTTCTCTTGGTATCCTTTGTTGAAAAGAATATGTACATAGCCTACACTAGTGGGAGCTGAGCTAGCTGGGGATTGGTGGCTACACACCTTTGTCTCTTGTCATTGGCTCACCAGATATTTTTAGCTAGCTCCTAGTAGTGCATTGCTGCTCTAGAGCGGACTTTAACTATGTGTTTAAACCCTTTGCAGGGGTTAAAACCACAGTTTTTTGCAACTAATGCCCTGTTTTTGCTCTTTTAAAAAACATTTTTACTCAACATTTATTTCTCTGTAAAATGTATGATTTTGCATAGTAAACAGTTTTGCAGTGTGCTTTCATTGTGTATTTTGCCTGTTGTAATTTTACATTGCAACTTAAAGGAACATGAAACCCAATTATTTTTCTTTCATGATTTAGATAGACCATATATTTTTAAACATCTTTCCAATTTACTTCTATTCAATTTTGCATCGTTCTCTTGGTATCCAATGCACTGCTGGGAGCTAGCTGAACACATTGGTAAGCCAATGACAAGAGGCATACATGTGCAGCCACTCATCAGCAGCTAGCTCCCACCTCCTGAGCCTACCTAGGTAGATTTTTAAACATATATGTAGCAGTGTTAGCCTTGAGAGTTCTATGCTTGGCTATAACAAGCTGTGATAAAAAATAATATATAATATATTATGTAATATATATGTGGTTAAATATGTACATATATAGTGAAAAGAAATAAAACTATATGAATGTGAATAAAAATATATATGACCAAATTTAAAATAATATTAGTGATATTAAGAATCAATATATTAGAACATGATACTATATAGATTATATGCTAAAGAAATAAAAAAAAAGATTGCAGTCTAAAACAAGGCCGAATGTAAACATTCATGGGCAAGATTACATATGCCTCGTCGCTCGCAAAAGCCGTTTTTTTACGCGGTATTGGTATCATATATACAGCGCCGCATATAAATGCGGCGCATATATTTCACCCATCACCCACAATTTTTACTCCCCTAAGCCAACGTAGCAACGCGTCCTAAATCGTTATCACATATTCAGCGCAAGGACTTACTCGTTGAAAATGGAGAAATTTTACTCCATTTTCACCTTGCCACACATAGGCAGGCGCCGCAAGACTTGCGCTGAGTATGTGAGCACCGTAACCCCCTGAAAATAGTAACTAACACCTAACGCATGCGCAATAATTATCTACTTGTCAACTGCCAACCCCCACCGCAATAACTAATAAACTATATTTTAATCTAATAAATACCCAATAAAAACAACCCCTAATCTAATGCTACACTATCAATAGCCCTTAAAAGGGCCTTTTGTAGGGCATTGCCCTAAGTTAAACAGCTCTTTTACCTTAAAAAAATACTATGTCTCCCCTCTAACAGTAAAACCCCTCACCCACCAACCCCCCCAAAATAAAAAGCCTAACACTAAAAAATAAAGGGGCATTTGTATGGGCATTGCCCTTAAAAAGGAAATTCAGCTCTTTTACTGCTCTTAAAAGGGCATTCAACTCTTTTTCAAAGGTCCATTAAATCCCTAATCTAAAAAAAACAAACCCCCCAAAAATTAAAAAACAGCCAATTTCAGTAGCTCTCATCCTATTGGCTGATTTGTGGGGGTTTGTTTTTAGGGGCTAATATAGTTTATTAATTATTGCGGTGGGGGTTGGCGGTTGACAGGTAGATAGATATTGCATGCGTTAGGTGTTAGTTACTATTTTCAGGGGGTTAGCATTAGATTAGGGGGTGTTTTTATTTTGGTGGGGCTTTTTATTTTCATAGGGATTAGGTTTAATTTTTTTATTTTTGATAAAAAAAATTATGTTATGTAATGTTAGAATTTTTTATTTTTGTAATCTTAGATTAATTTAATCTTAGTTTTTTTTATTTTTAAGTAATGTTAGCTTTTTTATTTTAATTGTTTGTAACTTAGTATTTTTTAATTAAGGTAATTGGGGTTATTTGAGGGGGTGTTAGGGGCCTTAGTATTTTAATTAGTTATTTTCGTTGTGGGGGTTTGGTGGTTTAGGGGTTAATAGTTTTATTAGGGTTATTGCATTGTGTGGGTTTGGCGGTTATTCGTTTTAAAGGATTTTAAAGTTGTGTGGGTTTGGCGGATTAGGGTTTAATAGATTTATAAGGTTTGTTGCGATGTGGGTTAATGGCAGATTAGGGGTTAATAGTTTTAATAGGTACTTTGCAATGTGTGTTAATGGCAGATTAGGGGTTAATGGTTTTAATAGAGACTTTGCGATGTGATTAAATGACGGATTAGGGGTTAATACATTTATTAGGTAGTTTGCGATGTTGGGGTTGGCGGATTTAGGGGTTAATACTTCGGTAGATCGCGATGTGGGTGAATGGCTGATTAGGGGTTAATAGTTTAATTAGGCATATTGCGTTGTGGGGGGTCGATGTGGGTTTGATGGCGGATATAGGGGTTTTACGCGACAGGTTTATTTTTGGGAGGCGGGTTAGACTTTTACGGGGGATTTTTTTTTTTCTTATGCGCCGGCAGTTTCTAAAGTGCCATAAGTCACTGGCGACTCCAGATATTTGTATTTACGTTCATTTTTGGACATCGCTAGTTTATCCGACTAACTGCAGTTTCTGAACTGCCGGCGCCATATATGTGATATACCCCGATGTGCGAGGTGAAATTACGGGCGGCGTGGGTTTCAGCAGTTGCGCTGAAGCTTGTGTCGCATATGTAATCTCGCCCCAGATGTCTCCAGAGCAGCTCCACTTGAAACCAGCTGTGTAGAGGTTCATCTGTAGTGAAGAGTGGAAAAAGACAAAAGCCACCTCATAGTGTAACCATGTTGCAGATAACGAACAATATGGACTTAGAAAATCACTCACAATTTGTAGATGCACCTTTGTAACGTCTAGGTGCTAGTTGGGCAGGCTGACCTTCACAGCAGTCAGTACTCTGATATCCCGGAATCTCCCGATTATTCTACTGGTCTCCGTTGTCCACCCTCCTGTTTGTGCGGAGTCTGTTTCAGAAACCTATAACCGTGAATATTGCCTCAATAGAAGAAACCTTGGGTACCACAGTGGTCACATACCATGTATCATGAAGCGTAGAAGCTGAATGTTTTGTTAATTGTAAAACTGCACACACATGGCTCATCCCTATGCTCAATCTTTGTAACAAGTAAAGGTTTCACATGAACAACTCATGGTTAGTTCTAGCTGAGAGTGCACACGTGATGACCGGAAACAAGGAGAATGCACCAAACTGCTATAAAATGCCCTGCAGTGACATCACTAGCAACAAGGACACGGATACAAAGATATAAAGAGATTCCCAGCATGCATTTACCACCACACGGATGTAACCTAAAACTGTATCGCAGTATGTGCTATATGATATTTGTAGCAGGAAACACACGTAACCTGGATAAGTCTGAAATGGATCCCAGCATGCACCATTTCGGGAAACAGACACCGGCACAATCAGGAGTGCGGACGACAAAGACCAGCAGGCTATTCGGGAGATTCCGGGACATATACTGACTGCTGTGAAGGTCAGTCTGCCAAACTAGCACATTGATGTTACAAATGGGGCATCTACAAATTGTGAGTGATTTTCTTACTATAGTTACACTATAAGGCGCCTGTTGTCTTTTTCCTCTTTTTAAAAATATTAAAATACATGTTTTGTTTTATCTCATGTTATGAATAGTACTCACCCTAAATGTTTAGGTATTTGTATGTATATTTACATTAAACTTAAAAATGTCTGTTATTTTGACTTATATTTTACTAATTAGTCCCAGGATTAAGAGCTTAGGTTTGATGGATTTATATATTTGTTTTTAACCTTGCATACTTTATAACTCTGTTAGGAGTAGAATGTTGAACTTGATACTGGACAGTCATGACAGTCATTATAAGGACTGACGGTGCAGTTCTGACTAAGCCGAGACATTCCTTATGATTATATGCAATATAGATGGGTGATTTAAGGAGAGAATTAACTGAAGTGATTGGGTAAAAGAGCAGGGTCAACACATGAAGGCTAGCCTGGGAAGTTACATGGTTGTAGAAAAAAGTTTGTACAGTGTAAAACCAAATATATTTTATTTTAACTATAGAGAAATGAATAGTCAAAACATTTGAATAGTACCTTTTTGTTGTATAATTGATCAGCTTCCACTGTGCAGCTGGAGGTTGTAACCTTTTATTTTTATTAGGGTTGCACCAATACCATTTTTTAAGACCTAGTACAAGTACCAATTACCGATACTTTTGTTTTTAATGTCATGTAACAGTTTCTCAAGCACAAAACAGACTAATGAATTAAGATAGATTCTTTATAATTATGAGGAACTGTAACTCAAAAAACATTATGGAATAATAAAACAGTTTTATTTGCTTGTTGTCACAAAGTTTTCAATTTTTTATATGCACTGGGAAACAAAAAAAAAATAGTGTGACTAATTTTGTTGCTATATTCACTTTATTGCGGTGGTTTGGAACTGAACCCACAATATCTCTGTGGTACGCCTGTATATCTAAAACATGAGACCTCAGATTAGATTAATGTCTCTGGCAGGCTCTTTAAAAAGATACATATCCAGAACACAAGACCTCAGATTAGATGCAGGAATCTGGCAACCTCTTTAAAAAGGTACATATCCAGAACATGAACCTCAGATTAGATTCATGTCTCTGGCAACCTCTTTAAAAAGGTACATATCCAGAACATGAGACCTCAGATTAGATTCATGTCTGTGGCAACCTCTTTAAAAGGTACATATCCAGAACATGAGACCTCAGATTAGATTCATGTCTCTGGCAACCTCTTTAAAAAGATACATATCCAGAACATGAGACCTCAGATTAGATTCATGTCTGTGGCAACCTCTTTAAAAGTTACATATCCAGAACATGAGACCTCAGATTAGATTCATGTCTGTGGCAACCTCTTTAAAAGTTACATATCCAGAACATGAGACCTCAGATTAGATTCATGTCTGTGGCAACCTCTTTAAAAAGATAGATATCCAGAACACGATACCTCAGATTAGATGCAGGACTCTGGCAACCTCTTTAAAAAGGTACATATTCAGAACATGAGACCTCAGATTAGATTAATGTCTCCAGCAACCTCTTTAAAAAGGTACATATCCAGAACATAAGGACTCAGATTAGATTCATGTCTCCGGCAACCTCTTTAAAACGTACATATCCAGAACATGAGACCTCAGATTAGATTCATGTCTGTGGCAACCTCTTTAACCCCTTAACGACCGAGGACGTGCAGGGTACGTCCTCAAAAAAAAGGCAGTTAATGCCTGAGAACGTACCCTGCACGTCCTCGGTGTGGAAAGCAGCTGGAAGCGATCCTGCTCGCTTCCAGCTGCTTTCCGGTTATTGCAGTGATGCCTCGATATGGAGGCATCCTGCAATAACCCCCCTTGGCCATCCGATGCAGAGAGAGCCACTCTGTGGCCCTCTCTGCACCGGACATCGGTGGCCGGTATCGTTGGTGGGTGGGAGCAAGTCTGGGAGGCGGGTGGGCGGCCATCGATGTGCCCAGTGGAGTGGAGGGGGGCGGGATCGGGGGCGGGAGGGGCGGGAGCGCGCACGGGGGGCGGCGGGCGGGCGCGTGCACGGGGCGGGAGCGGGAGGGAACCGCTACACTACAGAAAAATCAAGTTTAAAAAGTACTTGAATTAACTTTTTGAAAGTGTAAATAACAGCTAATTGATGTGGAAGGGGTGGGGGGTTGATCTTGGGGGGGGGGAAGCTACACTGCAGAAAAGGGTTTTTATTTTAAAAAAAAGGCACATTATTCACTAAACTGGGTACTGGCAGACAGCTGCCAGTACCCAAGATGGCGCCCATTAAG
The DNA here is from genome assembly GCF_027579735.1 of Bombina bombina. NCBI lineage: Eukaryota > Metazoa > Chordata > Amphibia > Anura > Bombinatoridae > Bombina > Bombina bombina. The sequence goes on along the minus strand of NC_069507.1, from coordinate 58,762,904 downwards.
GCAGAGGGGGAGGTTTAGAGAGCTCTTTGGTGGGGGATCAGTAAGGCTGGGGGCTAAGGGGGGATCCTACACAGCAGCATATGTAAATATGCTAAAAAAAAAAAAAAAAAAAAAAAATATAGCTTTTATTTTAGTACTGGCAGAGTTTCTGCCAGTACTTAAGATGGCGGGGACAATTGGGGGGTGGGGGAGGGAAGAGAGCTGTTTGGGAGAGATCAGGGGGTCTCATGTTTCAGGTGGGAGGCTGAGCTCTACACTAAAGCTAAAATTAACCCTGCAAGCTCCCTACAAGCTACATAATTAACCCCTTCACTGCTAGCCATAATACACGTGTGAAATGCAGCGGCATTTGGCGGCCTTCTAATTACCAAAAAGCAACGCCAAAGCCATATATGTCTGCTATTTCTGAACAAAGGGGATCCCAGAGAAGCATTTACAACCATTTGTGCCATAATTGCACAAGCTGTTTGTAAATGATTTCAGTGAGAAACCTAAAATTGTGAAAAATGTAATGTTTTTTTTAATTTGATCGCATTTGGCGGTGAAATGGTGGCATGAAATATACCAAAATGGGCCTAGATCAATACTTGGGGTTGTCTACTACACTACACTAAATCTAAAATTAACCCTAGAAGCTCCCTACATGCTCCATAATTAACCCCTTCACTGCTGGGCATAATATACGTGTAGTGCGCAGTGGCATTTAGCAGCCTTCTAATTACTAAAAAGCAACGCCAAAGCCATATATGTCTGCTATTTCTGAACAAAGGGGATCCCAGAGAAGAATTTACAACCATTTAAGCCATAATTGCACAAGCTGTTTGTAAATAATTTCAGTGAGAAACCAAAAGTTTGTGAAAAAATTTGTAAAAAAGTGAACGATTTTTTGTATTTAATCGCATTTGGCGGTGAAATGGTGGCATGAAATATACCAAAATGGGCCTAGATCAATACTTTGGGATGTCTACTAAAAAAAATTATATACATGTCAATGGATATTCAGAGATTCCTGAAAGATATTAGTGTTCTAATGTAACTAGCGCTAATTTTGAAAAATAATGGTTTGGAAATAGCAAAGTGCAACTTGTATTTATGGCCCTATAACTTACAAAAAAAGCAAAGAAGATGTAAACATTGGGTATTTCTAAACTCAGGACAAAATTTAGAAACTATTTAGCACGGGTGTTTTTTGGTGGTTGTAGATGTGTAACAGATTTTGGGGGTCAAAGTTAGAAAAAGTGTGTTTTTTTCAATTTTTTCCTCATATTTTATAATTTTTTTTATAGTAAATTATAAGATATGATGAAAATAATGGTATCTTTAGAAAGTCCATTTAATGGCGAGAAAAACGGTATATAATATGTGTGGGTACAGTAAATGAGTAAGATGAAAATTACAGCTAAACACAAACACCGCAAAAATGTAAAAATAGCCTTGGTCCCAAACGGACAGAAAATGGAAAAGTGCTGTGGTCATTAAGGGGTTAAAAAAGGTACATATCCAGAACATGAGACCTCAGATTAGATTCATGTCTGTGGCAACCTCTTTAAAAAAGGTTCATATACAGAACATGAGACCTCAGATTAGATTCATGTCAGTGGCAACCTCTTTAAAAAAGGTACATATCCAGAACATGAGACCTCAGATTAGATTCATGTCTCCGGCAACCTCTTTAAAAGGTACATATCCAGAACATGAGACCTCAGAAGAGAAGCATGAACCCAGAAACTTTTTTAATAAGTAATATACCCAAAACTTCAGAGCTTTTATTAAATGCATGCCTTTAGCAAGCCCTGGCTGTTTAAACAGCTACAAGCGCAAACAAACATTTTAAAGTGGATATATTATTTATATATATACTTCATACCTCACATCAGATGCATATCCCAGCAAGTTTTACCTTGCATTTCCTGCTGTTCTTGTATTAGTCTGATTCATGTAGCATAGAACCATAAAAAGAAAACGATGCTTGTCTATAACACTAGACTTGGCTGAGTGATGAACAAATGTCCATATTTTTTACATTAGAATGGTAGAACAAATAATCCGCGTAACCATGATGAATATACTTTGGGTGTTACCTTTCTGTATTTTTAATATAACATTTGATTTAAGACCAATTAAATTAGTAAAATAGTATATGTGTTCGTGAAATCTCATAGAATTCATTATGATAATCAACAATCAAATGTTACTTAGAAAGAAGGGATGCTAATGGTCCAGTAAAAAGCATGTTGCTCCCAGTACTGAGCAGTGGAATAGAGACACCTTATCCAGTTTATTAATATTTCTGCATGTGTAATGGTTTCAAATCCAAATTGGTCATGATTCTTTGTCTTTGATAGCCTTATGTATAAGCCTAACTCACTTCCTGGTATTCAACTTAATTTCAGTGGTTTTACAGCTTTTTTTGTGTTGGAATACTCTGGAAGTGAAATCCATATCACGTCCCTATTTTTTTTTTGTTGTTCTAGGGACACCTCATATTTTGTTTAATCTCTTTATAGTTTACACAAATCTTTCTGGAGATACTGAGGTAGATCTTGCATTAAGAACCACAAAACAACCACCTAAACCATTGTATGTACAGGAATCTTGCTAAAAACTATTGGTACCCATAGCCAACTTATACAAATCATACAACAAACACTGTATTACCTTGTTCATTCAAGTGTTACCTCATTTATGTATACGTTACTATATCTGGCACTGTTAAATGTACACTAACCACAGTTGACAGAATCCGATGGACACTATGCAGTGTGAATTTATTTGTCACAATCTGATTGGCCTGGTTCTCTGCACTCTTGTCAGTTAGTTATGAACCACAACAAGAGAAGTTTATGTTTACATTCTTGTTAATGTCAGCAGCTGTCAGTGCAGTTCTAATTACACAGGTAAAGGCATCTCTTGAAGTTTCTCGAACCACAGTAATCCTGGACTGCTTTTATGGATGCGGTTTTCAGTAATATGTCATATATACATGACTCTGGTCAAATCCTATTTTCTTCTGTTATGTGCGATCAGTCCACGGGTCATCATTACTTCTGGGATATAACTCCTCCCCAACAGGAAATGCAAGAGGATTCACCCAGCAGAGCTGATATAGCTCCTCCCCTCTACGTCAGTCCCAGTCATTCTCTTGCACCCAACGACTAGATAGGATGTGTGAGAGGACTATGGTGATTATACTTAGTTTTTATGACTTCAATCAAAAGTTTGTTATTTTACAATAGCACCGGAGCGTGTTATTACTTCTCTGGCAGAGTTTGAAGAAGAATCTACCAGAGTTTTTTACTATGATTTTAACCGGAGTAGTTAAGATCATATTGCTGTTCTCGGCCATCTGAGGGAGGTAAAGGCTTCAGATCAGGGGACAGCGGGCAGATGAATCTGCATTGAGGTATGTAGCAGTTTTTATTTTCTGAATGGAATTGATGAAAAAATCCTGCTATACCGTTATAATGACATGTATGTATACACTTCAGTATTCTGGGAATGGTTTTTCACCGGAACTACTCTGTTAAAGGTCACTAATCCTTTTAATAAATATTGTCATGTTAAACGTTTTTGCTGGAATGTAGAATCGTTTACATTGCTGAGGTACTGAGTAAATAAATGTTTGGGCATTATTTTCCACTTGGCAGTTGTCTGCTTTAAATTGTGACAGTTTCGTTTCTCCTCACTGCTGTGTGTGAGAGGGAGGGGCCGTTTTTGGCGCTCTTTTGCTACGCATCAAAAAATTCCAGTCAGCTACTATTATATTTCCTGCATGATCCGGTTCACTGACAGATCTCAGGGGTCTTCAAACTTCTTTGAAGGGAGGTACATTCTCTCAGCAGAGCTGTGAGAATTTTTATTGACTGTGAATAAAAACGTTACTCTATAATTTTTTATGTCAAATTTAGTTATTTACTAATGGGAACAAACCTTTGCTAAAAGTTGTGTTATTTTAAACTTGATGCTATAACTGTTTCAGTTCATTATCTCAACTGTCATTTAATCGTTTAAGTACCTCTCCGAGGCACAGTACGTTTTTGTTAAAAAAGATTATAACCAGGTTGCAAGTTATTGCTAGTGTGTTAAACATGTCTGACCCAGAGAATGATATCTGTGTCATTTGTTCCAATGCCAAGGTGGAGCCCAATAGAAATTTATGTACTAACTGTATTGATGCTACTTTAAATAAAAGTCAATCTGTACAATGTGAACAAATTTCACCAAACTGCGAGGGGAGAGTTATGCCGACTAACTCGCCTCACGCGGCAGTACCTGCATCTCCCGCCCGGGAGGTGCGTGATATTATGGCGCCTAATACATCTGGGCGGCCATTACAGATAACATTACATGATATGGCTACTGTTATGACTGAAGTTTTGTCTAAATTACCAGAACTAAGAGGCAAGCGTGATCACTCTGGGGTGAGAACAGAGTGCGCTGACAATACTAGGGCCATGTCTGATACTGCGTCACAGCTTGCAGAGCATGAGGACGGAGAGCTTCATTCTGTGGGTGACGGTTCTGATCCAAACAGATTGGATTCAGATATTTCAAATTTTAAATTCAAATTGGAGAACCTCCGTGCATTACTAGGGGAGGTCTTAGCAGCTCTCAATGATTGTAACACCATTGCAATACCAGAGAAAATGTGTAGGTTGGATAAATACTTTGCGGTACCGGCGAGTACTGACGTTTTTCCTATACCTAAGAGATTAACTGAAATTGTTACTAAGGAGTGGGATAGACCCGGTGTGCCGTTCTCACCCCCTCCAATATTTAGAAAGATGTTTCCAATAGACGCCACTACTCGGGACTTATGGCAAACGGTCCCTAAGGTGGAGGGAGCAGTTTCTACTTTAGCTAAGCGTACCACTATCCCGGTGGAGGATAGCTGTGCTTTTTCAGATCCAATGGATAAAAAATTAGAGGGTTACCTTAAGAAAATGTTTGTTCAACAAGGTTTTATATTGCAACCCCTTGCATGTATCGCGCCGATTACGGCTGCGGCAGCATTTTGGATTGAGTCTCTGGAAGAGAACCTTAGTTCATCTACGCTAGACGACATTATGGACAGGCTTAGAGTCCTTAAACTAGCCAATTCATTCATTTCGGAGGCCGTAGTACATTTAACCAAACTTACGGCTAAGAACTCTGGATTCGCCATACAGGCACGTAGAGCACTGTGGCTAAAATCCTGGTCAGCTGATGTTACTTCTAAGTCTAAATTACTTAATATACCTTTCAAGGGGCAGTCTTTATTTGGGCCCGGGTTGAAAGAAATTATCGCTGACATTACAGGAGGTAAGGGCCACGCCCTACCTCAAGACAAAGCCAAAGCTAAGGCTAGACAGTCTAATTTTCGTCCCTTTCGGAATTTCAAACCTGGAGCAGCGTCAACCTCCACTGCACCAAAACAGGAAGGAGCTGTTGCTCGTTACAGGCAAGGCTGGAAACCTAACCAGTCCTGGAATAAGGGCAAACAGGCCAGGAAACCTGCTGCTGCCCCAAAGACAGCATGAACCGAGAGCCCCCGATCCGGGACCGGATCTAGTGGGGGGCAGACTTTCTCTCTTCGCTCAGGCCTGGGCAAGAGATGTTCAGGATCCCTGGGCGCTGGAGATCATATCTCAGGGATACCTTCTAGACTTCAAATTATCTCCCCCAAAAGGGAGATTTCATCTGTCAAGGTTGTCAACAAACCAGATAAAGAAAGAAGCGTTTCTACGCTGTGTACAAGATCTGTTATTAATGGGAGTGATCCATCCAGTTCCGCGGTCGGAACAAGGACAAGGGTTCTACTCAAACCTGTTTGTGGTTCCCAAAAAAGAGGGAACTTTCAGGCCAATCTTAGATTTAATGATTCTAAACAAATTCCTAAGAGTTCCATCGTTCAAAATGGAAACTATTCGGACAATCTTACCTATGATCCAAAAGGGTCAGTACATGACCACAGTGGATTTAAAAGATGCTTACCTTCACATACCGATTCACAAAGATCATCAACGGTATCTACGGTTTGCCTTCCTAGACAGGCACTACCAGTTTGTAGCTCTTCCATTCGGATTGGCTACGGCCCCAAGAATCTTCACAAAGGTTCTGGGTGCCCTTCTGGCGGTACTAAGACCGCGAGGGATTTCGGTAGCTCCGTACCTAGACGACATTCTAATACAAGCTTCAAGCTTTCAAACTGCCAAGTCTCATACAGAGTTAGTTCTGGCATTTCTAAGGTCGCATGGATGGAAAGTGAACGAAAAGAAAAGTTCTCTTTTTCCTCTCACAAGAGTTCCATTCTTGGGGACTCTTATAGATTCTGTAGAAATGAAGATTTACCTGACAGAAGACAGGTTAACAAGGCTTCAGGATGCATGCCGTGTCCTTCATTCCATTCAACACCCGTCAGTAGCTCAATGCATGGAGGTGATCGGCTTAATGGTAGCGGCAATGGACATAGTACCTTTTGCACGCCTACACCTCAGACCGCTGCAATTGTGCATGCTAAGTCAGTGGAATGGGGATTACTCAGATTTGTCCCCTACCCTGAATCTGAATCAAGAGACCAGAAATTCTCTTCTATGGTGGCTTTATCGGCCACACCTGTCCAGGGGGATGCCATTCAGCAGGCCAGACTGGACAATCGTAACAACAGACGCCAGCCTGCTAGGTTGGGGCGCTGTCTGGAATTCTCTGAAGACTCAGGGATTATGGAATCAGGAGGAGAGTCTCCTTCCAATAAACATTCTGGAATTGAGGGCAGTTCTCAATGCCCTTCTAGCTTGGCCCCAATTAACAACTCAGGGGTTCATCAGGTTTCAGTCGGACAATATCACGACTGTAGCTTACATCAACCATCAGGGAGGGACAAGAAGCTCCCTAGCAATGATGGAAGTATCAAAGATAATTCGCTGGGCAGAGTCTCACTCTTGCCACCTGTCAGCAATCCACATCCCGGGAGTGGAGAACTGGGAGGCGGATTTCTTGAGTCGCCAGACTTTTCATCCGGGAGAGTGGGAACTTCATCCGGAGATTTTTGCCCAAATACTTCGACGTTGGGGCAAACCAGAGATAGATCTCATGGCGTCTCGCCAGAACGCCAAACTTCCTCACTACGGGTCCAGATCCAGGGATCCGGGAGCGGTTCTGATAGATGCTTTGACAGCACCTTGGAACTTCGGGATGGCTTATGTGTTTCCACCCTTCCCGCTGCTTCCTCGATTGATTGCGAAAATCAAACAAGAGAGAGCATCTGTGATTCTAATAGCGCCTGCATGGCCACGCAGGACTTGGTATGCAGATCTAGTGGACATGTCATCCTGTCCACCTTGGTCTCTACCTCTGAGACAGGACCTTCTGACACGGGGTCCATTCAAACATCAAAATCTAACTTCTCTGAAACTGACTGCTTGGAAATTGAACGCTTGATTTTATCAAAGCGTGGTTTTTCTGAGTCGGTTATTGATACCCTGATCCAGGCTAGGAAGCCTGTTACCAGAAAGATTTACCATAAAATATGGTGCAAATACCTATACTGGTGCGAATCCAAACGTTACTCCTGGAGTAAGGTTAGGATCCCTAGGATATTGTCTTTTCTACAAGAAGGTTTAGAAAAGGGTTTATCGGCTAGTTCATTAAAGGGACAGATTTCAGCTCTGTCCATCTTGTTACACAGGCGTCTGTCAGAAAATCCAGACGTCCAGGCCTTTTGTCAAGCTTTAGCTAGGATCAAGCCTGTGTTTAAAGCCGTTGCTCCGCCATGGAGTTTAAACTTAGTTCTTAACGTTTTACAAGGTGTTCCATTTGAACCCCTTCATTCCATTGATATAAAATTGTTATCTTGGAAAGTTCTGTTTTTAATGGCTATTTCCTCGGCTCGAAGAGTCTCTGAGTTATCAGCATTACATTGTGATTCTCCTTATCTGATTTTTCACTCAGATAAGGTAGTTCTGCGTACTAAACCTGGGTTCTTACCTAAGGTAGTTACTAACAGGAATATCAATCAAGAGATTGTTGTTCCATCCTTGTGTCCAAATCCTTCTTCAAAGAAGGAACGTCTTCTACACAATCTGGATGTAGTTCGTGCCCTCAAGTTCTACTTGCAGGCAACTAAAAATTTTCGCCAAACTTCTTCCCTGTTTGTCGTTTATTCTGGACAGAGGAGAGGTCAAAAAGCTTCTGCTACCTCTCTCTCTTTCTGGCTTCGTAGCATAATACGTTTAGCCTATGAGACTGCTGGACAGCAGCCTCCTGAAAGAATTACAGCTCACTCCACTAGAGCTGTGGCTTCCACTTGGGCCTTTAAGAATGAGGCCTCTGTTGAACAGATTTGCAAGGCTGCAACTTGGTCTTCGCTTCATACTTTTTCCAAATTTTACAAATTTGACACTTTTGCTTCTTCGGAGGCTATTTTTGGGAGAAAGGTTCTTCAGGCAGTGGTTCCTTCTGTATAATGAGCCTGCCTATCCCTCCCGTCATCCGTGTACTTTTGCTTTGGTATTGGTATCCCAGAAGTAATGATGACCCGTGGACTGATCGCACATAACAGAAGAAAACATAATTTATGCTTACCTGATAAATTCCTTTCTTCTGTTGTGCGATCAGTCCACGGCCCGCCCTGTTTTTTAAGGCAGGTAAATATCTTTTAAATTATTCTCCAGTCACCACTTCACCCTTGGTTACTCCTTTCTCGTTGATTCTTGGTCGAATGACTGGGACTGACGTAGAGGGGAGGAGCTATATCAGCTCTGCTGGGTGAATCCTCTTGCATTTCCTGTTGGGGAGGAGTTATATCCCAGAAGTAATGATGACCCGTGGACTGATCGCACAACAGAAGAAAGGAATTTATCAGGTAAGCATAAATTATGTTTTTGTAAATCTGCTACAGTCAATAACACAGTAATGGACTGACAATTGGTTTACAATACTTTTTACAGGCCTTTCCCACACTAACATTTAGCGACAAGAACACGTATAAAATTCCAAAGTCTGACCATTAAACTAGGGTTATTTACTACATATTTAAGATCTTTCCCACAACCTAAAATCAGAGTAAGAATTAAAGCAACCACATCTCATTTAATCTAGGCTCAATTTTATTGGTAACGTTGACTGTTAAGGACCCTTATTATTTAAGTATTTTTACTTTACTGTAATTTGCAAGGACTATTTTTCCCATATCAGTTCCACAGAGTTTGCATTTCTTCTTGAATACATTTTACATCTTTGTAACTTGTTATTTCTACATTTGTATATATTTGAGCAGGTTTATCTGAGAATAAATGCACCGGCAAATGTTGATAAAATGTGCATTAAATCACGTTTTTGTCACTGACTGTGCGGGTGGTAAGGAGGAAAATTGCTTTAGTCTACATGTCCTATTGAAGTGCTTTAGAGTGATGATATCATAATCACTTTAATACATTTAAAAGCTTGAAGGGTTTTAGCATTTATTGAACGAAGCTTATTGAAAGAATCTAACGGATGTCTTCAGGCTTCCTACCAAGATAAAAAAGGACAATATTGTTCATGGCCTCAGTAAAATCAAATGTATTTTTTTTTTTTTTTTTTATGCCATGTTGTAATTACATTTCAAAAGCTTCCTTACAAGTTGAAAGAACAAAGGGGCTGTTTTTATGACTCATTAGAAATGCTAATTTCACAACTGTCAACTTCGTTTCTTACTTTTTTTAAATTCTTCTTTGTGCTACCGTGGACCAAGAGATGAAAACTGTCAGAACCAAATTTAAAAGACTTGCCATTTTTTTTCCTTAAGAAGATTATCGAATAAAGTTAACTGCGTGACCACAGATGCTGACAATACATCCATTATAAGGGGTTATATGCATTTATGAAAGGCAGTTCTTATTTTTTCTTACTGTTAACCGCTTCTCAATCCATTACGCATACTCGTCTTTTATGCTTTACCGTCTCTGACTCTCTTTGATCTTTAAAGGGAAACTAACGCTGTTAAAACTACTTGGTTATAGTTTAAAGTTGATCAAGTTACAACTTCTGGAAAGTTCCAGTTTAAGCAAAATTTTCTCTTGGCTGTTATGGCGCCCAGGTAGGTCCTTAGCAGGCCTGGTTAATAGACCATTACCAACTACATTTTAGTGAACTCATGGAAAAATTGTGTTCACTGTTACCTTCCAAATCACTTTTGGAGTGTAGAGATAATACTTTGAGGCTTAAGTACCTTTGAAGTAAAATCTCCTCTTGTTGGAGCAGGGAGTTTGCATGGGATGCATATGTACGATGGAAACAAGCTACTATTGGTGGTTATAAATACAAAACATGTTTCTCTAGAGCTTAGCAGGAAGAGATTCAGTCATTGGAAGATTGCAAAGTCTGGAAAATAAAACCGTGTAAGGCAGAAAAATAATAATTGGATGAGAAAATAGCATAAAATGTGAAAAAGGTAACAAAACTATTTTCTATAAATATCTGTGAAACAAAGTCAAATGTGAGGAAAGAGAAATCAAGAAAGATGTGAATTTGAGTTTTCTGGATTTCAATACTTTTGTTTCAGTTTTGCATAAAACAATAAAAGATTTAAAGCTAACATTTTGTTAGATGTTTTGAAGTATAGATACACACCTCTTGAAAGCGTCTTGAATTTTGTATATCCTGTATCCTTTGCTGTGGCCAATTAAAGGAAGAAATAAATGGGTCACCTGCACATTTAAAGCAATAACTGTGCAGCATGTAGAAAATCTATTTTATTTAATTAGGAGATTGGTATAATACATCCAAAGCTTGTATCACCTGAGCAATAGGATCAGTGCAATACCCATATTTAAGAAACTTCAACTTGCTATAAATGCATTAAAGGGACAGTCAACACCAGAATTTTTGTTGTTTAAAAAGATAGATAATTCCTTTATTACCTATTCCCCAGTTTTGCATAACCAACACAGTTATAATAATACACGTTTTACCTCTGTAATTATCTTGTATCTAAGCTTCTGCTGACTGCCCCCTTATTTCAGTTCTTTTGACAGACATGCAGTTTAGCCAATCAGTGCTCAGTCCTAGGTCACTTTACGTGCATGTGCTCAATGTTATCTATATGAAACATGTGTGGTCAAAATGTATTCAGATTAGAGGCAGTCTTCAAGGTCTAAGAAATTAGCATATGAACCTCCTAGTTTTAGCTTTCAACTAAGAATACCAAGAGAACAAAGCAAAATTAGTGATAAAAGTAAATTGGGAAGTTGTTTAAAATTACATTGCTCTATTTAAAACATGAAAACAATTTTTGGATTTGACTGTCCCTTTAAAGAGCTAATTTGTGCATGTCAACACCAGTTACCCTGTAACTCTATGTGTTTAAAGGAACATGAAACCTGAAAATATTCTCTCATGATTTAGGTAGAACATAAAATTTTAACCAACTTTCCAGTTTACTTCTATCAAATGTGCTTCATTCTCTTGGTATCATTTGTTGAAGGAGCAGCAATGCACTACAGGTTTCTAACTGAACACATGGGTGAGCCAATGACAATCGGCATATATATGCAGCCACCAATCAGCAGCTAGAAGTAAATTGGAAAGTTGATACAAATTGTATGCTCTGTCTAAATCATGAGATAATTTTTTGGGGTTCCATGTCCCTTTAATGCTTGTGAGTAACACTCCAGAGCTACAGAGGACTGCAGCTGACCCAATCCGCAGTGGCAGTCACATGACTGCAGCTGTTCATTGGGTTAGCAGCAGTTTCTGCTTGTGACCAGCAATGCTTTGCACCTTCCCAGAGGTACAATGTGTTTAATTAGAGCATGTCATTTTTCCACTATAACAGCCCCTAAAAATACAAAAATATAAAATAAAAATCCTGTCTCCTTTAAGGGAATGAAAAGTTAACACCTCAAATGTTTTATATAAAATGTTTAGTTATGTGTATTGAAACAATATATTTTCATTATTTATTACCCACCCTTTTCATGTAATTTAGCTCTGAAAAGGGAGGAATTTCAAATTCTTAGAACTTGAAATGCAACCCGCTGACTTCTCAAGGCTAATCATGCTACATATCTGTCCCTAATTGGCTTTAACAGATAACAACTGCAAATTAGTTTACTTTCTGCTAACTTTAAGAAAGCGGCTAACCTTGTTGTCTGCAGGTTAAAGCCCAGATTGGCTCCTTCAAATAAGGCAAATGGTGGTTGGAGAATTTTAGTAAAAAGGATGTTAACTTGTTTTAAAAATGTTAAGACTTGTTTGCTATCTTATTCTGTAACTGTGCAACAGAAATGTTTTGTAATTACAAGGTGTTTATTGTCCCTTTAATACTGACTTGAAGTTAAACGGACATGAAAAACTCACAATTTTCTTCATGATTTAGAAAGAAAATACAATTTTAATCAACTTTCACATTTACTTCTTTTATCTAATTTTCTTAGTTCTCATGGGAGCGGTTTGCTAAAAAAAAAAAGATACCTAGGTAGACTCAGAAGCTGTGAGCTAGCTGCTGATTGGTGGCTGCACATATATGTCTATTGTCATTGGCTTACTGATGTGTTCAGCTAGCTCCCAGTAGTGCATTACTGCTCATTCAAGAAAGGATACCAAGAGAATGAAGCAAAATTGATAACAGGAGTAAATTGAAAAGTGGCTTTAAAATGTATGTTCAATCTGAATCATAAAATATTTTTTGGGGGTTTCATGTCCTTGTAAGATGATTCTGTGTCCATTCCAGGGGGCCGATTTATCAAGTGTCTGGCAGACTGTCCGCCAAACATCGATAAATGCCAACAGCATACGCTTTTGGCATTTATCATTGCACAAGCAGTTCAGCCGCCCCCTGCAGATTTGTGGCCAATCGGCAGCTAGCAGGGGGTGTCATTCAACCCGAACCCTATGAGATCGGGTGGCTTAATGTCTGCCGCCTCAGAGGAGGGGTACGAGGAGCGGTCTTAAGGCCACTGCTTCTTAACTCCTGTTTCTGGCGAGCCTGAAGGCTTGTGCAGTAACAGTGGTATATGGCCCCATTTGGGCCATGATAAATCCGCCCCATGTCTCTTCCCAATATCTCCCATAAACAAGCTGTTATCTTTACAATCACATTTTCTAATTTTATTTTTTTCTGTAGAATGTGTGTGTGTAATGTTATATTATACAGACATGATTTTTTCCCCGTCAAACTTGGTTTATATTTTTCATCTGCTCTTTAAGAACTAGGGAGCTGATGAATTATGAATGCATTCTCTCAGAGATCCTCTTAAATCTGCTAAATTGCTTTAATGATGATGGCCCACCGTTAACTTGGATTTGGTGAAACAGCAGCTGGCTATTTGCATTTCCTTCTGACTTCAAGGAGTTTAACAGCCACTTTCAGATATGCGTCTTTGGCTGGGAGGCATGCATTTTTTCATCTTTACTCATCTTGTACGCATTCATTTATTTTTATTTACACACACTAAATATGATAAATCTTTTAGTGGATTGTACAATAGGATCAAAACAAAACACTGCCCAACAGCCCTTTAAAGTTCCATTATGTGGATTTCATCCTTAATACTTTTTAAAAAAAACTAAAATACTCGTAGTCTGTCTAGTACCATAGCAATTTTAGATTGGAAAGCAAACTTCAGCTGAGATCTGTTCATGTTCTGCTTTTTATTCCTGGTCTGTTTAATGTCTGCCTCCTGACATACCCGGCCAGACATCATTTTAATGGTATGTGTGGTGATAAAGCCAATAATATGTCAAGATGATTGATAATCTAAGCATTACAGCAATATGACTTTGCTGTCCTCCTCTCAGTCGGCTGTGATGGTTTCCAAATTGAATTCTTACAGCCTGAACTTGTGTGTGTCTCCCTGCTTATGTTTCAAATCTTTTTTTTTCCCCTTATCCAATTTTTATTCAAAACGTAAAGCAGCTAAATTTATGTTCAAGTTGATAAAATAAATGTTGGCGATTTGAATTTATTATCATTACTGAAAACCTGTAGAAACAGTAACGTGTTTAACTGTGTATTTTTGCTTATATGTGTTTATATTTGAAGTGCATCATCAAAGTACTCAGAAAACCATCCAAACCTGCAACTAGATTCAGATTGTTACGTTGTACCTAGTGTTCTTAGTTGTATTACCTTAATCTTTCTAATTTACTTAAAGTGATTGTAATTCCTAGCGTTTGGCCATTTGGTAGGGCAGTGCCCTAAAGCTCTTTTGGTGCTCCGAAAGAAAAAAACAAAACTATTCTAAAAATAAAAAACCCACCCAAAAAAAACTATCACTAAACCCCAGAGATGGTAGTCGCAAAACTTGAATCCGGCTCCTATTTGATCGCCAACTGCAGTGATCCTGTTCACAGTGGTCCATCTTAATCCAGGCGGTGGTCGTCCATCTTCATAAACATCAGATGTCGTTGTTTATTGTCATCAACAAGGTTTGAAGGCAGAAGAGTATGTTCTGAATTATCTGACATTTTGATATTTGAGCTTTCCTTTCTATATGTGTACTTATATAGTACATTAATCAGGGAAGCCCTGGTTATTTGGTTTTGGAGCATGTGGGAACAAGTATGGAAGGGCATATAACAAAAGTTTAAAGAGCATGACTTAGGTAATGAGAAGGAAGACAATATAGATGGGGGGGGGGGGAGACAAAGTAAATTAACAGAACTTAAGTGGCTCCTACAAAGTGTCATCAAAAAAGCCAAGTCTTCACATTTTCTCAAGACAAAGGGTAACAATTCAGTTGGAGGCTATTTTATGTATCTAGTGCTGATCTTTCTTTCAGTACTGTGTTTACTGCATGCTGGTCTTGATAATCAAAGATGTCTGGGAGGTTTGTGGTGCGGGAGGATATCTTGCAGATATTAAGGGCCACCTTTATAGAAGACCTGGTGGATCCTGCAGAGAAACATTAGTGTAGCTTGTTGTTTTACAGCAACCCAGAGTTATTTTTATTTTTTTATAGTCCTTTGATATATTGTCACAGTTCTCATACAAGAGATTATACAAGCTGTGGTGTTTTTACAGCTTATTATATGAACTCTATTATATACTATGTACACATCAGCCATAAAGATGCAACAAAATTTCCCTTCAAAGGCACTGTGAATTTCAAAGTTTCACCTCTTATTTGGGCAGAAAAAACAACAATAAATTACTCTGAGCAAAAACTTGATGCAGCGTTGATAGACCATCCCTGTTTTTACTATGGGGTTCATGCATCAGTTTACAGTAAATTTTGCGTATCAATTTCTCTGAAATGTTTAAATCCCAAGATAGTTTCAGTACAAAGCCAAGACCATTTTGAAGTGTAGCTGATTGAGGCCCCCGAGAAGATTGTTGTTTCTATAAAGTGGATTTTTCAGTTGGATTCACTTGTTTTTTTATGATTGGTGTAGTAGTTTTGACTGTTCAAATATGGAGGACCTGATTTTATATATCTTCTTTGTTGTGGAATAATATTTAGTTAGTTGCAGTAAGAAAGAGAAAAACCTTTTAGTAAGGATCTTTTTTATATAGAGAGTTACACTATTGTTTTATATTTTCCTTTAAAAGCTATATTTCCATCTTTTGATGTTGCTTTTCTGTTAAAGCTGGGGTTCGGGACTCCCTGGGGGTTCCTTAAACATTTTTGGTGGTCCCCACAAGATTTGATAATGTACTGTGCATATGAAGGCAGCAGGGGTCCCAGGTACTAAGGTAGACTAAGTTGCAATTACTAGCCAAAGAACAGCAGTGAAGCAAATACACAGAAATAAATAACAAGTTGTTCACCTCCACTTGTTCTTCAAACATTTTGTTTGGCTAAATGTCTTCAGCTCTTTAGACAACCTTGCATAAAGGAAAATCAGTGCAGATAAAATTCTTTGTATCCAATGTCATAGGACAACCAGCTGTGTGTATGTATATGTGTGGCTATGTGTGTATGTATATATGTGTCTGAGTATGTGTGTATATATGAGTGTGGGGATGTACGAGTGACTGTTTATGTGTGGGTGTATGTATCAGTGAGTTTGTGAGAGTGAGTGTGTGTGTTTGTGTATGAGTGAGTAACTTATTTCCTTATTTTGCCTAATGTGAAGTAGGCACATCTAATTTGGTACCTCTTATGTATTTAAGTGTGTGTATGAATAAGTGAATACATGTGTATATTTATGAGTGTATGTGTTTGGGTATAAGTGAGTACCTTTTTCTATATTTTTCTTAAAGGCACTGTCAAGTCAAAATTACCTAACTCTGCCCAGCTCTGCCAATGACTGATCCAGGTTCACCCATGACATTCCTAACTCTGCCCAGCTCTGCCAATGACTGGTCCAGGTTCACCCAAGACATGCCCAACTCTGCCTGGCTCTGCCAATGACTGATCCAAGTTCACCCACAACATGCCAAACTCTGCCCATCCTCTGCCAATGACTGATCCAGGTTCACCCACAACATGCCTAACTCTGCCCAGCTCTGCCAATGACTGGTCAAGGTTCACCCACAACATACCTAACTCTGCCATGCACTGCCCATGACTGATCCGGGTTTACCCACAACATACCTAACTCTGTCCAGCTCTGCCAATGACTGATCCAGGTTCACCCATGACATGCCTAACTCTGCCCAGCTCTGCCAATGACTGGTCCAGGTTCACCCAAGACATGCCCAACTCTGCCTGGCTCTGCCAATGACTGATCCAAGTTCACCCACAACATGCCAAACTCTGCCCATCCTCTGCCAATGACTGATCCAGGTTCACCCACAACATGCCTAACTCTGCCCAGCTCTGCCAATGACTGGTCAAGGTTCACCCACAACATGCCTAACTCTGCCAATGACTGATCCAGGTTCACCCACAACATGCCTAGCTCTGCCAATGACTGATCCGGGTTCACCCACAACATGCCTAACTCTGCTCAGCTCTGCCAATGACTGATCCAGGTTCACCCACAACATGCCTAACTCTGCTCAGCTCTGTCAATGACTGGTCCAGGTTCACCCACAAAATGCCTAACTCTGCCAATGACTGATCCAGGTTCACCCACAACATGCCTAACTCTGCCCAGCTCTGCTAATGACTGATCTGGGTTCACCTACAAAATGCCTAACTCTGCCCAGCTCTGCCAATGGCTGATCCAGGTTCATCCACAACATGCCTAGCTCTGCCAATAACTGATCCGGGTTCACCCACAACATGCCTAACTCTGCCCAGCTCTGCCAATGACCCAGGTTCACTCACAACATGCCTAACTCTGCCCAGCTCTGCCAATAACTGATCCGGGTTCACCCACAACATGCCTAACTCTGCCCAGCTCTGCCAATGACTGATCCGGGTTCACCCACGACATGCCTAATTCTGCAGCTCTGCCAATGAGTAATCCAGTTTAACCCATGACATGCCTAATTCTGCCCAGCTCTGACAATGATTGATCCAGGTTCACCCACAACATGCCTAACTCTGCCCATCTCTGCCAATGACATCCTCAGTCACACCTATGATACACCCATGACCCTTGCCCTCCTGTCACAATTCCAGTGGCAAAACACTGCTGAGCTACCGGACATTGTTGTGGAAATGCAACAATATTAGCTGTGTACTTCCTACTAAAGCTTATTGGCTAATAGGCACTTCCTGCTAGGGCTCATTGGCTAATGAGTACAAGTGTTTATTGGATCCATCAGAAAATGAGCTATAGCAGGAAATATCTATCAATCAATAAGCAACAATAGGAATACTGATTTATTAGGTTCAATTTAAACCTCTTGTCCTTCAATCCCCCACCCCAAAAAAAAAGTTAAAATACTATTATTTCATATAGATTATGCAAAATGTGCAATGTCCCATTAAGCCCTACAGAAAGTCCTGACAAATATATCAATGTTTAGACATAATAAAAATTAAAACTGTGGATTTACCTGCTTATACAAAAACATTAAAGTTCCTTATTGTAGCCCTCAAGACTTTGGGCAGCCCTGTGACATAATATATATCTACATTTCCTTGCTAGACAACTAGTTTCATAAAGAAAAATATCTGATTCTTTTACGTTTCTTGAACGTTCCATATTTTGTTTATATATACATCATGTTATTTATGTACAGTTGTGCTCATAAGTTTACATACCCTGGCAGAATTTATGATTTCTTGGCCATTTTTCAGAGAATAGAATGATAACACAAAAACGTTTCTTTCACTCATGGTTAGTGTTTGACTGAAGCCATTTATGATCAATCAACTGTGTTTACTCTTTTTAAATCATAATGACAACAGAAACTACCCAAATGACCCTGATCAAAAGTTTACATACCCTTGTGATTTTGGCTTGATAACATGCACACAAGTTGACACAAAGTGGGTTTGAATGGCTATTAAAGGTAACCATCCTCACCTGTGATCTGTTTGCTTGTAATTAGTGTGTGTGTATAAAAGGTCAATGAGTTTCTGGACTCCTGACAGACCCTTGCATCTTACATCCAGTGCTGCACTGACGTTTCTGGATTCTGAGTCATGGGGAAAGAAAAAGAATTGTTAAAGGATCTGTGGGAAAAAGGTAGTTGAACTGTATAAAACAGGAAAGGGATATAAAAAGATATCAAAGGAATTGAGAATGCAAGTCGGCAGTGTTCAAACTCTAATCAAGAAGTGGAAAATGAGGCGTTCTGTTTGATAACATGCTGCATTCATCTTGCCATCAATTCTGACCAAATTTCCTGTGCCTTTGTAGCTCACACATCCCCAAAACATCAGCGATCCACCTCTGTGTTTCACAGTAGGAATGGTGTACCTTTCATCATAGGCCTTGTTGACTCCTCTCCAAATGTAGAGTTTATGGTTGTGGCCAAAAAGCTCAATTTTGGTCTCATCACTCCAAATGACTTTGTGCCAGAAGGTTTGAGGCTTGACTCTGTGCTGTTTGGCGTATTGTAAGCGGGATTCTTTGTGGCATTTGCGTAGTAATGGCTTTCTTCTGGCAACTCGACCATGCAGCCTATCTTTCTTCAAGTGCCTCCTTATTGTGAATTTTGAAACAGCCACACCACATGTCCTGTATTTCATCTGAAGTTATTTGTGGGTTTTTTCTTTGCATCCCGAACAATTTTCTTCTGTTATGTGTGATCAGTCCACGGGTCATCATTACTTCTGGGATATAACTCCTCCCCAACAGGAAATGCAAGAGGATTCACCCAGCAGAGCTGCATATAGCTCCTCCCCTCTACGTCAGTCCCAGTCATTCTCTTGCACCCAACGACTAGATAGGATGTGTGAGAGGACTATGGTGATTATACTTAGTTTTTATGACTTCAATCAAAAGTTTGTTATTTTACAATAGCACCGGAGCGTGTTATTACTTCTCTGGCAGACTTTGAGGAAGAATCTACCAGAGTTTTTTACTATGATTTTAACCGGAGTAGTTAAGATCATATTGCTGTTCTCGGCCATCTGAGGGAGGTAAAAGCTTCAGATCAGGGGACAGCGGGCAGATGAATCTGCATTGAGGTATGTAGCAGTTTTTATTTTCTGAATGGAATTGATGAGAAAATCCTGCTATACCGTTATAATGACATGTATGTATACACTTCAGTATTCTGGGAATGGTATTTCACCGGAACTACTCTGTTAAAGGTCACTAATCCTTTTAATAAGTATTTATCATGTTAAACGTTTTTGCTGGAATGTAGAATCGTTTACATTGCTGAGGTACTGAGTGAATAAATGTTTGGGCATTATTTTCCACTTGGCAGTTTGCTTTAAATTGTGACAGTTTCGTTTCTCTTCACTGCTGTGTGTGAGAGGGAGGGGCCGTTTTTGGCGCTCTTTGCTACGCATCAAAAATTTCAAGTCAGCTACTATTATATTTCCTGCATGATCCGGTTCATCTCTGTCAGATCTCAGGGGTCTTCAAACTTCTTTGAAGGGAGGTACATTCTCTCAGCAGAGCTGTGAGAATTTTATTGACTGTGAATAAAAACGTTACTCTGTAATTTTTATGTCAAATTTAGTTAATGTTATTTACTAATGGGAACAAACCTTTGCTAAAAGTTGTGTTATTTTAAAGTTGATGCTATAACTGTTTTTCAGTTCATTATCTCATCTGTCATTTAATCGTTTAAGTACCTCTTTGAGGCACAGTACGTTTTTTGCTAAAAAAGATTATAACCAGGTTGCAAGTTATTGCTAGTGTGTTAAACATGTCTGACTCAGAGGAAGATATCTGTGTCATTTGTTCCAATGCCAAGGTGGAGCCCAATAGAAATTTATGTACTAACTGTATTGATGCTACTTTAAATAAAAGTCAATCTGTACAATGTGAACAAATTTCACCAAACTGCGAGGGGAGAGTTATGCCGACTAACTCGCCTCACGCGGCAGTACCTGCATCTCCCGCCCGGGAGGTGCGTGATATTATGGCGCCTAGTACATCGGGGCGGCCATTACAGATAACATTACATGATATGGCTACTGTTATGACTGAAGTTTTGTCTAAATTACCAGAACTAAGAGGCAAGCGTGATCACTCTGGGGTGAGAACAGAGTGCGCTGACAATTCTAGGGCCATGTCTGATACTGCGTCACAGCTTGCAGAGCATGAGGACGGAGAGCTTCATTCTGTGGGTGACGGTTCTGATCCAAACAGATTGGATTCAGATATTTCAAATTTTAAATTTAAATTGGAGAACCTCCGTGTCTTACTAGGGGAGGTCTTAGCAGCTCTTAATGATTGTAACACCGTTGCAATACCAGAGAAACTGTGTAGGTTGGATAAATACTTTGCGGTACCGGCGAGTACTGACGTTTTTCCTATACCTAAGAGATTAACTGAAATTGTTACTAAGGAGTGGGATAGACCCGGTGTGCCGTTCTCACCCCCTCCAATATTTAGAAAGATGTTTCCAATAGACGCCACCACTCGGGACTTATGGCAAACGGTCCCTAAGGTGGAGGGAGCAGTTTCTACTTTAGCTAAGCGTACCACTATCCCGGTGGAGGATAGCTGTGCCTTTTCAGATCCAATGGATAAAAAATTAGAGGGTTACCTTAAGAAAATGTTTGTTCAACAAGGTTTTATATTGCAACCCCTTGCATGTATCGCGCCGATTACGGCTGCGGCAGCATTTTGGATTGAGTCTCTGGAAGAGAACCTTAGTTCATCTACGCTAGAAGACATTATGGACAGGCTTAGAGTCCTTAAACTAGCTAATTCATTCATTTCGGAGGCCGTAGTACATTTAACCAAACTTACGGCTAAGAACTCAGGATTCGCCATACAGGCACGTAGGGCACTGTGGCTAAAATCCTGGTCAGCTGATGTTACTTCTAAGTCCAAATTACTTAATATACCTTTCAAGGGGCAGTCTTTATTTGGGCCCGGTTTGAAAGAAATTATCGCTGACATTACAGGAGGTAAGGGCCACGCCCTACCTCAAGACAAAGCCAAAGCTAAGGCTAGACAGTCTAATTTTCGTCCTTTTCGGAATTTCAAAACAGGAGCAGCATCAACCTCCACTGCACCAAAACAGGAAGGAGCTGTTGCTCGTTACAGGCAAGGCTGGAAGCCTAACAGTCCTGGAACAAGGGCAAACAGGCCAGGAAACCTGCTGCTGCCCCAAAGACAGCATGAACCGAGAGCCCCCGATCCGGGACCGGATCTAGTGGGGGGCAGACTTTCTCTCTTCGCCCAGGCCTGGGCAAGAGATGTTCAGGATCCCTGGGCGCTAGAGATCATATCTCAGGGATACCTTCTAGACTTCAAATCATCTCCCCCAAGAGGGAGATTTCATCTGTCAAGGTTGTCAACAAACCAGATAAAGAAAGAAGCGTTTCTACGCTGTGTACAAGATCTGTTATTAATGGGAGTGATCCATCCGGTTCCGCGGTCGGAACAAGGACAAGGGTTCTACTCAAACCTGTTTGTGGTTCCCAAAAAAGAGGGAACTTTCAGGCCAATCTTAGATTTAAAGATTCTAAACAAATTCCTAAAGGTTCCATCGTTCAAAATGGAAACTATTCGGACAATCTTGCCCATGATCCAAAAGGGTCAGTACATGACCACAGTGGATTTAAAAGATGCTTACCTTCACATACCGATCCACAAAGATCATCACCGGTATCTACGGTTTGCCTTCCTAGACAGGCACTACCAGTTTGTAGCTCTTCCATTCGGATTGGCTACGGCCCCAAGAATCTTCACAAAGGTTCTAGGTGCCCTTCTGGCGGTACTAAGACCACGAGGGATTTCGGTAGCTCCGTACCTAGACGACATTCTAATACAAGCTTCAAGCTTTCAAACTGCCAAGTCTCATACAGAGTTAGTTCTGGCATTTCTAAGGTCGCATGGATGGAAAGTGAACGAAAAGAAGAGTTCTCTTTTTCCTCTCACAAGAGTTCCATTCTTGGGGACTCTTATAGATTCTGTAGAAATGAAGATTTACCTGACAGAAGACAGGTTAACAAAGCTTCAAAATGCATGCCGTGTCCTTCATTCCATTCAACACCCGTCAGTAGCGCAATGCATGGAGGTGATCGGCTTAATGGTAGCGGCAATGGACATAGTACCTTTTGCACGTCTACACCTCAGACCGCTGCAATTATGCATGCTAAGTCAGTGGAATGGGGATTACTCAGATTTGTCCCCTACTCTGAATCTGAATCAAGAGACCAGAAATTCTCTTCTATGGTGGCTTCATCGGCCACACCTGTCCAGGGGGATGCCATTCAGCAGGCCAGACTGGACAATTGTAACAACAGACGCCAGCCTACTAGGTTGGGGCGCTGTCTGGAATTCTCTGAAGGCTCAGGGATTATGGAATCAGGAGGAGAGTCTCCTTCCAATAAACATTCTGGAATTGAGAGCAGTTCTCAATGCCCTTCTGGCTTGGCCCCAATTAACAACTCGGGGGTTCATCAGGTTTCAGTCGGACAATATCACGACTGTAGCTTACATCAACCATCAGGGAGGGACAAGAAGCGCCCTAGCAATGATGGAAGTATCAAAGATAATTCGCTGGGCAGAGTCTCACTCTTGCCACCTGTCAGCAATCCACATCCCGGGAGTGGAGAACTGGGAGGCGGATTTCTTGAGTCGCCAGACTTTTCATCCGGGGGAGTGGGAACTTCATCCGGAGGTCTTTGCCCAAATACTTCGACGTTGGGGCAAACCAGAGATAGATCTCATGGCGTCTCGCCAGAACGCCAAACTTCCTCACTACGGGTCCAGATCCAGGGATCCGGGAGCGGTTCTGATAGATGCTTTGACAGCACCTTGGAACTTCGGGATGGCTTATGTGTTTCCACCCTTCCCGCTGCTTCCTCGATTGATTGCCAAAATCAAACAGGAGAGAGCATCAGTGATCCTAATAGCACCTGCATGGCCACGCAGGACTTGGTATGCAGATCTAGTGGGCATGTCATCCTGTCCGCCTTGGTCTCTACCTCTAAGACAGGACCTTCTGATACAGGGTCCGTTCAAACATCAAAATCTAACTTCTCTGAAGCTGACTGCTTGGAAATTGAACGCTTGATTTTATCAAAACGTGGTTTTTCTGAGTCGGTTATTGATACCCTGATACAGGCTAGGAAGCCTGTTACCAGAAAGATTTACCATAAAATATGGCGTAAATACCTATACTGGTGCGAATCCAAACGTTACTCCTGGAGTAAGGTTAGGATCCCTAGGATATTGTCCTTTCTACAAGAAGGCTTAGAAAAGGGTTTATCGACTAGTTCATTAAAGGGACAGATTTCAGCTCTGTCCATCTTGTTACACAGGCGTCTGTCAGAAAATCCAGACGTCCAGGCTTTTTGTCAGGCTTTAGCTAGGATCAAGCCTGTGTTTAAAGCTGTTGCTCCACCATGGAGTTTAAACTTAGTTCTTAACGTTTTACAGGGTGTTCCGTTTGAACCCCTTCATTCCATAGATATAAAATTGTTATCTTGGAAAGTTCTGTTTTTAATGGCTATTTCCTCGGCTCGAAGAGTCTCTGAGTTATCAGCATTACATTGTGATTCTCCTTATCTGATTTTTCACTCAGACAAGGTAGTTCTGCGTACTAAACCTGGGTTCTTACCTAAGGTAGTCACTAACAGGAATATCAATCAAGAGATTGTTGTTCCATCCTTGTGTCCAAATCCTTCTTCAAAGAAGGAACGTCTTCTACACAATCTGGATGTAGTTCGTGCCCTCAAGTTCTACTTGCAGGCAACTAAAGATTTTCGTCAAACTTCTTCCCTGTTTGTCGTTTATTCGGGACAGAGGAGAGGTCAAAAAGCTTCTGCTACCTCTCTCTCTTTTTGGCTTCGTAGCATAATACGTTTAGCCTATGAGACTGCTGGACAGCAGCCTCCTGAAAGAATTACAGCTCACTCCACTAGAGCTGTGGCTTCCACTTGGGCCTTTAAGAATGAGGCCTCTGTTGAACAGATTTGCAAGGCTGCAACTTGGTCTTCGCTTCATACTTTTTCCAAATTTTACAAATTTGACACTTTTGCTTCTTCGGAGGCTATTTTTGGGAGAAAGGTTCTTCAGACAGTGGTTCCTTCTGTATAATGAGCCTGCCTATCCCTCCCGTCATCCGTGTACTTTTGCTTTGGTATTGGTATCCCAGAAGTAATGATGACCCGTGGACTGATCACACATAACAGAAGAAAACATAATTTATGCTTACCTGATAAATTCCTTTCTTCTGTTGTGTGATCAGTCCACGGCCCGCCCTGTTTTTTAAGGCAGGTAAATATCTTTTAAATTATACTCCAGTCACCACTTCACCCTTGGTTACTCCTTTCTCGTTGATTCTTGGTCGAATGACTGGGACTGACGTAGAGGGGAGGAGCTATATGCAGCTCTGCTGGGTGAATCCTCTTGCATTTCCTGTTGGGGAGGAGTTATATCCCAGAAGTAATGATGACCCGTGGACTGATCACACAACAGAAGAAAGGAATTTATCAGGTAAGCATAAATTATGTTTTCCTGGCAGTTGTGGCTGAAATTTTAGTTGATATACCTGACCGTGGTTTGGTTTCAACAGAACCCCTCATTTTCCACTTCTTGATTAGAGTTTGAACACTGCTGATTTGCATTCTCAATTCCTTGGATATCTTTTTATATCCCTTTCCTGTTTTATACAGTTCAACTACCTTTTTCCCACAGATCCTTTGACAATTCTTTTTCTTTCCCCATGACTCAGAATCCAGAAACGTCAGTGCAGCACTGGATGAAAGATGCAAGGGTCTGTCAGGAGTCCAGAAACTCATTGACCTTTTATACACACACTAATTACAAGCAAACAGATCACAGGTGAGGATGGTTACATTTAATAGCCATTCAAACCCCTTTGTGTCAACTTGTGTGCATGTTATCAGGCCAAAATCACTAGGGTATGTAAACTTTTGATCAGGGTCATATGGGTAGTTTCTGTTGTCATTATGATTTAAAAAGGGTAAACACAGTTTGTGTTATTATTCATATTCTCTGAAAAATGGCCAATAAATCATAAATTCTGCCAGGGTATGTAAACTTATGAGCACAACTGTATTTGTTTTGCATAATTTGCAAAGCCAAACTTTTTTTTCCTAAAAGTATTTTTCCTTTAGACTAGTTTTTTTGGCATTACATAAAGGCGTGTAATATATAATGTCCGTCACTACCTCTAGTTCACGTTCTGGTGATCTCTCTAGCATTACTGAATAGTTAATTACCCTCTTTGTTGTTACCTAATGCACAAGTAATGCATTCACTGCAGATCCCCTTCAGCAACAATAGACTTGGATATGTTGTGTGTTCATTCTCATCACAGACATGGAAAATCTATTTGTTCAATTTCCTAGGCTTTATGAACGGGCTTTCCTGTCTTTTGGACACCTGGTTTATGGCTACAGTAGAAAAAAAATATCCTTGAATATATTTTCCTGAACTGTCTATTAATCAAATAGTTCTAGCTGTTTTGTGTCATGTGTTCACTCAGCCATTAGCCTTGGGCAAGCTTGTCTTGCTGTATGTGGTATTATTTAGCAAAAAAACAGAAGGAAGTGGTTCAATAGGAAAAAAAGGAGGTTACACTCTAGAATATACTGTTTCTCGTTTTTTTCTAAGTTGTTGAAGTTGCAAATTTTAGCCTTTAAAAAATAAACTATTGCTATTATCCAAATTTAAAGTTAAAATGGACATTAAAGGTATTCTTTAATATATGTGTATATATAGTATACATCAGCAGTTGAACACTGTATAGTATTTATAACATGTTTTTGTTAGCAAAATGTGTATAGTTTTGTTACCCAGAGACACACCTCTTGAAAAGCGAGTTTATTTTAGCTTTTTTATTGTGGCCAATTTGAGATAGATATAAATGAGTTTCTACATTACTAAAAAAAAAATAATCACTGTGTAGCACTGCAGGGTCAGGGTCCTGAAACATGTACGGTACACTCCAATCTCTTTGGGGGCTGTGATGAGCAAAATTACTGGTAAACTAGGAAAAATAAACAATGATGACATTACAAATAAATTATAAACACACTCACACACATAAAACACTATGAGGCCTATGTATGAAAGGTCTTGCGGGCCTCACTGAATGCGGAGAGCAATACGCTCTCCGTATTCAGCATTCCACCAGCAGCTCACAAGAGCTGCTAGTGCAACGCCGCCCCCTGCAGACTCGCGGCCAATGGGCCGACAGCAGGGGATTAATCAAACCGATCGTACTCGATCGGGTTGAATTCCGGCAATTCTTGTCCGCCTGCTCAGAGCAGACGGACAGGGTTATGGAGCAGCGGTCTTTAGACCGCTGCTTCATAACTGCTGTTTCTGGCGAGTCTGAAGACTCTCCAGAAACACGGGCCCACAAGTTCCTTACGGTGCTTGATAAATGGGCCCATATGTCTTTTTAAACAATAACAATTTTCAAGCAGACTGTACCTTTTAAATAATGGTATTAAATGTTTTTTCAGTCAGAAAATATAACATCTGGTGTATTGCTGCTTTCCCCTCATAAATCTCTTAATATTAAAACCGTTCATGGGGTATCAAAGGTCAAAAAGTTTGAGGACCACAGATGTAGAACCTGGAACGTTGTCAAAGTTAGTATATATATATATATTCATACACACACACTGGTGCAAAATATATAAAATATGAAAATATGCAACCTTTTAAGCTGTCACATATGTAGAATTTAATTACGTAAAAATTGTAACCTGCATGTCCCTTTAAGGTACAGACATCTTGTTTTTGCTGCGCATGTACGTGGTGCATTACCTTTGTCACTCCTGTGCATCCTAAAGTAAAGGAATGACTTGTTTTATTTCTCAGGGTTAGGTCACTGCAGCCTTCAGGAAGATTTCTCAAGGAACTGTGACACTAACACACTACATGTTTGACTTTCATGCTTATTTGAGTGGGTTTATATGTAAAGAGAACCAAAAGAGAGCCACTATGAGACCTGCTTTAGGAACATGTCGTTTTTCCCATGAAACAAACGGAATATATGTGGAAATTTCCCATGACACAGAGCTGTGTGTTATGTGAATCCATGCTTGACATAGCAGCTTAGGTGCATGATATTTGCCAAACATTTTGCTGATTTCAGAAAGGTTTGGGAAAGTTGAGCCTGATCTTTCTCTTATTTCCACTGTTATGAGTTATTGTATATAACCTCTTATAAGAACAATAAACATCCCTTTTTTTGCGTAAAATTTGTGTCTTTCCCAGGCACCCTACAGAGGACGAAAAGCAAAGCCTGTAACTTGGGTTTTCAACGTTGTTCGAATTGCCTAAACAAGATATTCGATTTGTAGCATTTTTGTTTTTAAAAAATTGCTTTTTGGCCACTCCAGGAGTGGGACAAGCACACATCACACATCTGATTAACAATAGTGATATTAGTCATTGATCTTTACATTCTATGGCATGAAAAACAAGATGGCGGTGCCAATAACAGCAACGTCCCTATCTGATTATGATCAATTTGTTCCAAATATCAAACAATACCGAATACATTATCATTATCAATTTAATGTAAAAACATGAAAAAACACAAAATATCAATACTGATATCAATAAAATACCTCTCAGAAATTGACATTAAAAAATCATTTTTATTAGAAAAATTACACTGCTCCCCTCAATTGCAGCACACATGGGGGTAGATTTGTTTGTTTATTTTAAATCATCTTTTATTATATTTCGTATCATACAATGCGAATTTACAATGATATTACATTGCAATCATAATAACAGGCTGTTAATATTGCATTGATATACATGTATTGACCTGGTGTTAAAACAAATTATATTTTTAAAAGAGAAGCGAACAGAATAACAATATGCAAATTGGATCCTGATGACACTATATTCTACTAAAAATAAAAATAAAAATAGACTAAAGTAAACTTAACGAAACTAAATGTCAACTGTTTGTAATTAAGTCTACAGGTAAAAGTCGCTATTAGAATATTATGTTTTGCTTTACTTCCCTTTTCCTTTTGTAACAAGATGTGATTCCTAACACTTCCTCTCTATAGTTCGACGGGTCTCGTCGGGTATCCTTATCTATTCTCTCCCAGTTCTCTCAACTTAGTTTGCCCTCCCTTCAAGTTTGGATGATAGAAATGTACTCCGGAATGGCATAGACGGCTCAAGGTATGTTTCAGTAGGAGGGTGAAGAAAGGAAAAGACAGGGTAGTGACTCAATAAATGGTATCAATCGTTCGTCCCAGAATTGTGATTTATAGATCCCTGTTTCGGGCGTGCTAGGAATTCCTCTCATAGGAATATCATGTCAGCTAGGAAGTTTCATTTTTTCCTTTTGGAGTAACCTTATTCCTCTAATGTTAATAAGTCTGTTACTTTGTCTGACTCTGCCCAATGGGTTATAGTCGGGGAAGTTTGTGTTTTCCAGTGCAGGGCTATCAGTGCTTTAGCTCCCATCAGTCCTGTCTATAGCAAAGCAAGTCTGAGTTTACAGGGGAATCCTGGTAGGTCATTCAGTAAAGCTATTCTAGGCGTAAGGGAAAAGTCTCTAGACAGAAGAGATTGAAAACTTTGTTCTATTGCCCTCCAAAAAGATATAAACTTCGGGCAGTCCCACCACATATGGAGGTAATTTCCCCTACTTTCACACCCTCGCCAACACTTTCCTGATGTCTCGGGGTAGATAGATTGTAGCCTAACGGGGGTACGGTACCATCGCATTAGGACCTTAAAGTTAAGTTCTAATGATTGGGGAGATGTCAATGCTCTCTTTGTTTGTATAAATATTTTTTGCCAATCCTCTCGATATTTCAGTTCCTAGTTCAATCTGCCAATTAAGTGAGTAGGAGGGGGGATGGTTCGCGTGTTCCATTTGTATAATTTTCCTCGCTATTGACAGTGTCTGGATTCTCCCCGATTGACACAATAGCTCTCAAATGGAGTGAGCTCTCTCATGTAATCTGTTTTGAAAGGGGAAATATGAATAAAGTGAGCTAATTGAGCATAGTTCAGCCAACTGGAGTATCTACCTCCTGCCACCCCCTCCAGATCCTATCTTTTCTTCAGTTTCCCTTGTGTGGTAAACTCCCTTAATGGAGTAGTGTAGTCCCACTCCTTCAGTCTCCTTTGGCCCCTATCTAAACCTCCTGTCAGTTCTGCATTCCTGGGTATTGGAAACATGGGGGAGCGTGTGCCCGATATATGTGTCCTTCACTGTATAATCGAGTCCCAAGACTCAAACAGACAACGATGTGTCTCCAATTCTGTGCATTGGGGTGGTCTGAGATCCTTAGAGGTCCAACAGAGGGCCCCCACATCTGGGGCCTTAAGTATGTGTGAGTCTATTGCCACCCATGCTTTCGAGTCTTTGGATCTATGCCAGTCTATCAGCCTTTGCAAAGTAACTGCGTCTAAGTAATCCACAATGCAAGGAATGCCCAGGCCCCCATCTCTGTATGCTCTGTGCAAACTGTCCCTGCGTACCCTGGGTTTGGTTTTCCCCCAAATTAATTAATTAATATGCTTTTGTAGGTGCGCTGTGTGCCATTTGGGTATGGGGATAGGGAGAGTCTGGAACAGGTACAAGATCCTGGGCAAGGTAGTCATTTTAATACACTGGGTTCTTCCCCACCATGTGATCGGTTTCGTTGCCCATGTGTTCAAATCTACCTGTAGTTTACGGGAAAGTGTCAGGTAATTTTCGTCGAAGAGCTGTGAGGTATTAGGTGAAAGTTGGATACCTAGGTACTTGAGGGATTTCTCTTGAAGGTTTAAATGGCAAATATATTTTATGGATTGGAAGGAGGTTACTGGGAGGGATATATTTAATATTTCTGACTTCTGTTTGTTGATCAAAAAATTTGAAAATCTGCCAAAGGCATCTATTTGTTCAAGTACTTTTGGTATGGAGGAAAGGGGGTTTATAATTGTGAACAGTATGTCGTCTGCATACATGGCTATCTTGAAGCTATGCGGGCCAATGGGGATTCCCTCTATATCTGTATCTTGTCTGACATGCGCTGCTAAGAGTTCCATTGTAAGAATAAACAGTATGGGTGAAAGAGTGCAGCCCTGCCTGGTACCATTGCAAATACAAAAGGGGTCTGATAACATTCCATTTGCCTTAACTTTTGCTGTGGGATGTGTATACAAGCTGAATATACGGGTTATCATTTTGGGGCCGAGTCCCTGGGATATTAATGTTTCCTTCAAGAATGTCCAATTAATGCGGTCGAATGCCTTTTCGGCATCCGTCGCTATGAGAACGGATGGGATCTTGTTATGTTTGGTGAATAAAGACAAGGTGATTGCCCTGATTGTATTATCCCTCGCCTCCCTCCCAGGGACAAAGCCAACTTGGTCTGTGTGTATTAGAGTATGCAAGAATCCATTGATCCTGGTGGCTAATATCTTGCCCAGGATCTTGACGTCTGTGTTTAGGAGGGATATGGGTCGATAACTACCGGGGTCAGTTGGGTCTTTATTGGGTTTTCGGAATTACTGAGATGTGCGCCATTAGCATATCCTGTGGGAATATGTGGTTATCATCTAGCGCATTGAATATGTAACCAGAAGAAATTAGAGCAAAGAGTCTCTAATAGAAGTGCGCAAATGGATAATAGTCCAGAAGCAACGATTGGTCACTGGTTCCACTGATTGGTCACCGGCGCCTCTGTTTTCTGTATTCACAGGTTCTTCGCATTGAATATGTGAAGTAGGTGTGGGGCTAGGATTTTCCCAAAGGATTTGTAATAAGCATTGGTGAAACCGTCCGGGCCGGGACTTTTCCCTGTAGGTAAATTCTTTATCGCCTTGAGCACCTCAGTGAGCGATATAGGTGCCTCCAGGTTTTCTCTTTGTGTCAAGTCTAATTTAGGTAGGTCTGGCCTTCCTATGTAGTCTTTCATTTGTTCTAAGTGTTCCCGTGAAAGGTTGCTGTCTAGGTTGTATAATTTAGAGTAGAATGTGCTAAAATGATTTGCTATTTGCTTGCTATCATAAACATTGCTGATCTGATATAACCAATTTGTTAACCTGGGATCTGAGTGTTTGGGCTTTTAAAAGCCTTGCTAGAAGTGGTCCAGCTTGGTTGCCTTCATAGGCGTATAGTTTCCTTATATTAAGGGCTTTTTTCTTTGTGCTTCTTTCATTAATATATTATTAAGGTCCTGCCTAACCTATAGGAGTTGTGTGTAAATTGTGTTATCTGTTGGTGTATTTTTATGTGCAAGTTTCAAATTTCTTAGTAGTGCGGTTAAGGTTGCTATATTTTTGTTATATGTTTTTTTCCGGAACGCCGAGTGTTTAATGCATTCCCTCCTTAAGACCACCTTATGGGCTTCCCATATAGTGTTTGGGTCCATATCTGGAGTGGCGTTAATTTGGAAATATTCTTTTAGGGATTTTGTCAGCGAGTTGTCCATTCTCCAGATGTATGGAGTGATGGGGTGGTTAGGCCATTTCAGATAAATGTTTTTCTGTGAATGGTCAGACCAGGGGTCGGTTGGATATTTGAGTCTGTGACCAAGGAGAGATGGTTTCTGTTCATTAACAAGAAGTCTATTCTTGTGTACACTGACCAGGGGTGAGAATAAAAGGTGTAATTTCTGTAGGTGCTATGTTGCACTCTCCAAATGTCAATCAATCCCAACTGTGACAGACAATTATATACCGCGTTGGGGGGTCTCCTCTGAGTTAGGGGGTTGCTTGTGGAAGAATCCAGTTTGGGGTCTAGTGTGGCATTTAAGTCCCCTCCCAAAATCAAGGTCCCTTTCCTATTGTCTGCTACTAATTTAGACAGTTGGCTAAAGAATTTATGTTTATTACTGCTAGGAGCGTATACGTTCACTAGGGTCACTGGGTTATTAAACAAGATACCTGTCAGGATAAGTACTCTACCATCTCCGTCACTTACTTTATTTAGCAACTGAAAATGGATATTTTTATGCAGTAGGATGCCTACCCCATTTTTCTTTCTGTCTGTAAGAGAGTTAAAAAAAAAACTCACAGGATGTGATTTAGATGAAAGTCTGGGTTATGTAGTTTTTAAGAAGTGGGTCTCTTGAATGAAGATTATTGAGTTTTTATGTCTGGCAAAATTACGGAGAGCTATTGAGCGCTTTGTGGGTGCATTGAGCCCCTTCACATTCTGTAATATTACAGTAAGCGTTGTGGGAGTGTATTTGTGGTGTGTAAAGGAAAGGTCTTACCATTAGCTGACAGTCATGGAAGAATTGAGCATATCTGGGGGGTAGATTTATTATGCTGCGGATGCAGCTGATTCTGCGCGAGCCTTTAGGCTCGTCTGAAACAAACGTTAAGAAGCAGCGGTCGTAAAATCGCTGCTTCTTAACTCATCTGCCACCTCTGAGGTTGCTGCTTGTGCAATGTTAAATGGGGACAGCGTATGCCCGCCCGACACTTGATAAATCTACCCCATGGACTCTATTAGCCCCATTATCCCATCATTAAAGGGACACTCAAGTCAAAATAAACTTTTATGATTCAGAAAGAGCAATAGTTTTGAGACACTTTCCAATTTACATTCATTATCAAATTTTGAAAAAAAATTTGCTGAAAAAAATCTTGTTCCAATGTCACAAATTTTTAATTTATGCAATTTATAAAGATACCAGCATCAGAAATACACCTTCAAAACTAAATAAACAAATTAAAAAAAACCAACTACAAATAAACCTCCCCATATACAAGTTCCAGTCTGGACTAGAAGTGTCACCAGTAACTGTAAACCCAGTTACCTGGTCAGACCATCACTCCATTCACTTCTCCATTGTATCACAATCAACCAGACACCAGCCTCAGAACCTGGTCAAACACTGCTCATTAAAAGGGGTGACACCACTGGATGTAGCATCACATATGGATCTAAGTGAACTAATGGGCACCTGTAGAGACCCCAGCTCCTTAGTCCGACTGTACAACAAAACCATGAGAGACACCCTAGAAAGCATTGCACCAACTCACATGCGCCTTGTCAAAACCCACAACAATGCACCGTGATTTGATAGCTCCATCAGAGAAATGAAAAGAACAGGACGTAAACTCGAGAGAAAGTGACGCAGAACACATGATCCAGAGGATAAAGCTGCTCTTAATCTAAATAAATATTAATCCAAGATAATTCAGAAAAAAATCTTCATTTTATCACGCAAAATAAGCACTCGCCCACAATAGACCCAGGTAACTGTTTCGCACAGTAGAAAGGCTCTGCAAACCAGCATGCATGCTTTGCCCTACCTTTTCTCAGGATAAATGTGAAGCATTTGCGAACTTTTTCAGAGACAAGATTTCCTCAATCTGGTCACAGCAGGCCAAACAATTGCACACCAGAACTACTACAATCGAATGCCAGATTGCCCCAGTTTATGGTCCACTTTTACAAATGTGGATATAAAAGGAGTTAAAAAAAACATACAAAAGTTGCACCCTACTACGTGTGACTTAGACCCTGCTCCAACTCAGCTCATATCTGGATGCATTGAAACACTCACCCCAGCCCTCACAAAAATAGTGCAGTGTTCACTAAAAACAGGAGACTTCCCAGATCCTCTAAAAGAAGCTGGACTCCTAAAGAAACCTTTATTAGACCCAGACTCCATGACTAATTACAGACCAGTATCCAACCTCCCATTTCTGGGGAAAATAATTGAAAAAGTAGTGGCAACTCAACTGGAAGCGCATCTATCACGCCTGAACATATTCAATCCTTTCCAGTCAGGCTTCAGATGCCGCCACAGCACTGAAACAGCGCTAGTCTGAGTGCTAAATGATCTCCTCATGGCACGAGACAAAGGTGATTACTCCATTCTAATCCTCCTGGATATCTCAGCTGCATTTGACACCATTGACCATAAGATTCTAATAGAGCGCATGCAGCACATCTGTGGTCTAGGAGGCACAGTCCTTAACTGGTTTAAATCTTTCCTCGCTGGTAGATCACAGAGAGTAATATCAGGATCAAGCTCATCAGCACCAACAGAACTGGCCTGCGGAGTTTCACAAGGATCCATCCTGTCTCCCATGCTATTCGCAATTTACTTACTACCACTGAGGGACATCATTAACCAACATGGCCTAAGGTATAATTGTTACACTGATGACACACAACTCTACTTCTCCTTTGCTCTAGATACTACAGACACAGCATGCCGCATAAACAGTTGCTTAACAGACCTCATAGATTGGATGAATGCTAGCTGTCTCAAAGTGAACCGGGACAAAACAGAGTTACTCTTGGTGAGGGGACCCTGGGCATCAAAAATATCCCACGATCACCCAACTGGTCTGGAGATTGGAGGCTCTGAATTCATTAGTTCACTAAAGGTACGAAACCTCGGAGTGCTGATTGACGCTGGACTATCTTTTAAACAGCAGATTTCATCAGTAATAAAATCTGCCTACTTTCATCTGAAAAACATAGCCAGGATACAACACTTAATTCCACCGGAAGATATGCCAACATTAATCCATGCATTTGTATCCTCTAGGCTAGATTACTGCAATGCACTCTACATGAGCCTCCCAAAAAAAGAACTCCATCGCCTTCAGACGGTACAAAACGCAGCAGCCAGACTACTGACCAATCAAACCCGCTCCTGCCACACCTGTTCTCCACTTCCTGCATTGGCTTCCAATTAAATGGCGAACATATTTTATAATTGGCTTGCTGACCTTCAAAGCCTTAAAGGGACACTGAACCCAATTTTTTTCTTTCGTGATTCAGATAGAGCATGAAATTTTAAGCAACTTTCTAATTTACTCCTATTATCAAATGTTCTTTATTCTCTTGGTATCTTATTTGAATTGCAAGAATATAAGTTTAGATGCCGGCCCATTTTTGGTGAACAACCTGGATTGTCCTTGCTGATTGGCGGAAAAAAATCATCCACCAATCAAAAAGTGCTGTCCAGAGTTCTTAACCCAAAAAAGCTTAGATGGCTTTTTTTCAAATAAAGATAGCAAGAGAACAAAGAAAAATTTATAATAGGAGTAAATTAGAAAGTTGCTAAAAATTGCATGCTCTATCTGAATCACAACTGAAAAAAATTGGGTTCAGTGTCCCTTTAAACAACCAAGGCCCACAATACCTGAAAGAGCTCCTGACACCCTACATCCCATCCCACTCACTTAGGTCAGCCAACACATCCCTCCTCTTAGTGCCAAGAATAAGGACAAACTCAGGCTCCAGAGCATTCATCCACACTGCCCCTACTTTCTGGAACTCTTTACCGTGCGCAATCAGAGAGGCACCGTCCTTACAGACTTTTTTAAAAAAAAGCTAAAGACCCAACTCTTCCATCAGGCATTCAGTCTGCTTATCTGACTTTCAGAAACTCTTAACTTTTATATCTTTATGTTGGTATATTTGTAAAGTGGTTTGAGTCTCAAAGGGAGAAAAGCGCTATATAAATCTCAAATTATTATTATAATTATTATAAGTTTATATAGTTAATTAACAATATAAGCAAGACATCCTCAGCTTTCAAATAGCAAAACATGGCCAAAAAACGACATACTTTACGGGGGCAATTGAGCCTTTATGAATTCTACATGCTTGAACAAGGTTCAGGGGAAAAGCCCCAACCACACCTTTAGAATGCCCTGGAAACTTTGTTAAAAACAGAAAAATAAACACCTACTGTTTTCACAAACACACATCACATTGTTGTAAAGTAGAGCTCAAACTGATCTATTGCATGTACAGTGAAATCTAATCAAAGTATTTTGGAATTTTAAAGGAAAGTGTCAGTACAGATTTTAGACTCATTTACTAAAGCAACAGCTAGTTCTCAAACTTAATTTGAGACTCACTTGCCAGTCCTCACATCGCCCAAGATGCAATGTGCTTTATAATTAACCCCTTAGTGACCAGACTATTTTTCAATTTTCTTACCCTTAAAGGGACACTGAACCCAATTTTTTTCTTTTGTGATTCAGATAGAGCATGCAATGTTAAGCAACTTTCTAATTTACTCCTATTTTCAAATTTTCTTCGTTCTCTTGCTATCTTTATTTGAAAAATAAGGCATCTAAGCTAAGGAGCCAGTCAATTTTTGGTTCACTTGTTTATTGGTGAGTGAATTTATCCACCAATCAGCAAGAACAACCCAGGTTTTTCACAAAAAATGGGCCAGCATCTAAACTTACATTTTTGCTTTTCAAATAAGGATACCAAGAGAATGAAGAAAATTTGATAATAGGAGCAAATTAGAAAGTTGCTTAAAATTGCATGTTCCATCTGAATCACAAAAGAAAAATATTGGGTTCAGTGTCCCTTTAAGGACCAGGGCTATTTTTAAATTTCTGTAGTGTTTGTGTTTAGCTGTAATTTTACTCATTTACTGTACCCACACATATTATATACCGTTTTTCTCGCCATTAAATTGACTATCTAAAGATACCATTATTTTCATCATATCTTATAATTTACTGAACGCCCCGGGGGGAAACAAGGATTTGTTATTTTACAAATCGTCATCTGTCAATCATTTTGACAATATGGGGGCGGGAGAGCTATGCTTATTGTCGCAACGGTAAATAGGTAAAAAATCTTTAATACATATAAATTTAAAACTTTTCACGAAGTAAACCCTTCTTAATTTTTAAATGTCTATGCAATGCCGTGGGGCAATATTAATAACTTGACCTTCACTTTAAGCCTGTAGTAATATTTTTACACACAAAACGATACTTAGAAAAAACATATATTCACATAATTGGTAGTGGACAAGCTATTTAGATTTGCATAAAAACTAAGAGGCTACTGAGATTTTACGTAGAAACAGACATTACTGTTTAACCCCAAAAAAAATTTCTTATATGATTTAGATAGAGCATACATTTTTATTAATTGTCCATTTTACTTCTAATAATTTTTGCTTCATTCTCTTGGTATAGTTTCTTTAAGGAGCAGCAATGCACTACTGTGAACTAGCTGAACACATCAGTAATCCAATTACAAGAGGCATATATATTCCGCCACTAATCAGCATCTAGCTCCCAGCTCCTGAGCCTACCTACGTATGCTTTTCAACAAAGCAAATTAGATAATACAAGTGAATTGGAAATAAGATGTATTTTGGGTTTCATGTCCCTTTATTTTTAATATGATAATTTGTGGCCGGCTGAATTTGGCAAGTTGGGAGAGGCATCAAGTTGTCTGTCAGGCAGAAATTATCAAATAGTTAACCTGCTTTCTGAAGAAAGTGTAATTTTCAATAGACAACAACCTATCAGAAATTTGAAATGCTTTTTTGGTGTGTGTGTTTTTATTTCTAGCAAATAGGGTCATTATCTGTCTGAAATTAGCCTTATTTAATATGCAGTATTGTTTTAAATGAAAAAAAAAACCCAGCAGTTACTTGCTGACTGCATTGCTGTTGATGCCCCTTTAATAGAACTCCATTATCCTATAGAATTTCCAATTTGAGTTAGGATGTGACAATGCTAGAAATGTTTTGTGAATGTCTGACTGGTTTTAACTACATAATGACATCAGATTAAAGGAGGAGGTCAGCTATGGGAAAAGCACATGCCTGCCAGCTGTATTTTAGGGCAATTCTTAGAAGGTTTATTGACAGGATGAATATTTGTTTTTAGAATGGCAAGAAAGAACCATTAGGTGTGACAGTCTGTAATTATTATATGCAACAAGTTTAACTGAGGTGTAGTGCACTGAAGTGTAAGCTCTTAAAAGCTAAAAATATATATTTTTTCAATTGCCTCACCAAGAAGGGAACACATGTCTAGAAGACTTAAAGGGACATTATAGTCCAAAAAAGTACATGCTTTTAATTAGTTAGAGCATGTCATTTTAAAACGAGCGACCCTGCTTCTCTTTGTGTTTAACACTCGCAAAGCGGCTAAATACATAGGGCTAGATTACAAGTGGAGCACTAAATTATCGTGCGACCGCTAACGGGCAAATTTGCCCGTTGGCGTTCTCGTGATAATTAACCAGCCATTACAAGTGGCTGCTTATTGCTACCACGAGCTCACAGTAGCAATTAGCGCTTATAAAATTAAACAGAGATCAGATATCTGGTTAATATTATAAATGTGCCCCAAATGCCCCCAAAATACTGTGTAGTGTATTTTATTAAAAAATAAAGATAGCAGCATCTTTATTTTTTTAATAGAATAACTGCACTAGGCAGTATTTTGGGGGTAAAGTTGGTGGGAGTGGGGAGTTAGGAAAAAAAAAAACAGCACTGAAAAGTGCCTTTACATAGCGGTCTATGGAAACTGTGTGTTCCCTGTAAATATATATGTATATGCTTATATACATATATATTTATGTGTTTATATGTGTATATGCTTATATACATATATATGTGTTTATATGTGTATATGCTTATATACATATATATATGTGTTTATATGTGTATATGCTTATATACATATATATATGTGTTTATATGTGTATATGCTTATATACATATATATATATATATATGTGTTTATATGTGTATATGCTTATATACATATATATTTATGTGTTTATATGTGTATATGCTTATATACATATATATTTATGTGTTTATATGTGTATTTGCTTATATACATATATATTTATGTGTTTATATGTGTATATGTGTTTATATGTGTATATGCCTTGCTACCCTCCCTGTCTTCAGCCATCATCACTTTTGGATACACTTGGGTGACACTTGCCATCATCACTTTTGGATACACTTGGGTGACACTTGCACTTAATTGTGGACTATGGATACACCTGTACTGATCAGTGCCTCACAGGGCCTGCCTGTAATAGCACCATCAGATGTAGAGGGGGCTGATACACTCTCCCTGACTGAGGTGGATGCAGCAAGAATTCTATTTGAACATGAGGAAATTACTACAGATACTGAATCCATTCAAACACTATATTTGAATCTATTAAAACTGAAGAAAAGAGAGGTAGACCTACATCTACATGGGGTCTACTTATCGGAATACTACAAAAAGAAAATGATTCCTAAGGGGTTCAGGATACACAGTGTACCCACGATTGGGAGAAACAACAGTGAATTTCTCCAACATAGGTGTGTCCGGTCCACGGCGTCATCCTTACTTGTGGGATATTCTCTTCCCCAACAGGAAATGGCAAAGAGCCCAGCAAAGCTGGTCACATGATCCCTCCTAGGCTCCGCCTACCCCAGTCATTCTCTTTGCCGTTGTACAGGCAACATCTCCACGGAGATGGCTTAGAGTTTTTTAGTGTTTAACTGTAGTTTTTCATTATTCAATCAAGAGTTTGTTATTTTCAAATAGTGCTGGTATGTACTATTTACTCAGAAACAGAAAAGAGATGAAGAATTCTGTTTGTATGAGGAAAATGATTTTAGCAACCGTAACTAAAATCCATGGCTGTTCCACACAGGACTGTTGAGAGCAATTAACTTCAGTTGGGGGAACAGTGTGCAGTCTCTTGCTGCTTGAGGTATGACACATTCTAACAAGACGATGTAATGCTGGAAGCTGTCATTTTCCCTATGGGATCCGGTAAGCCATTTTTATTAAGATAGTAAATAAGGGCTTCACAAGGGCTTATTAAGACTGTAGACTTTTTCTGGGCTAAATCGATTCATTATTAACACATATTTAGCCTTGAGGAATCATTTATTCTGGGTATTTTGATATGATTATATCGGCAGGCACTGTTTTTGACACCTTATTCTTTAGGGGCTTCCCTAATCATAGTCAGAGCCTCATTTTCGCGCCGGTAATGGCGCACTTGTTTTTGAGGACAGCATGGCATGCAGCTGCATGTGTGTGGAGCTCTGATACATAGAAAAGTCTTTCTGAAGGCATCATTTGGTATCGTATTCCCCTTTGGGCTTGGTTGGGTCTCAGCAAAGCAGATTCCAGGGACTGTAAAGGGGTTAAATATAAAAACGGCTCCGGTTCCGTTATTTTAAGGGTTAAAGCTTCCAAATTTGGTGTGCAATACTTTTAAGGCTTTAAGACACTGTGGTGAAATTTTGGTGAATTTTGAACAATTCCTTCATACTTTTTCGCAATTGCAGTAATAAAGTGTGTTTAGTTTAAAATTTAAAGTGACAGTAACGGTTTTATTTTAAAACGTTTTTTGTGCTTTGTTATCAAGTTTATGCCTGTTTAACATGTCTGAACTACCAGATAGATTGTGTTCTGAATGTGGGGAAATCAAGGTTCCTTCTCATTTAACTATATGTATTTTATGTCATTAAAAATTTAGTAAAAATGATGCCCAAGATGATTCCTCAAGTGAGGGGAGTAAGCATGGTACTGCATCATCCCCTACTTCGTCTACACCAGTCTTGCCCATACAGGAGGCCCCTAGTACATCTAGTGCGCCAATACTCCTTACTATGCAACATTTAACGGCTGTAATGGATAATTCTATCAAAAACATTTTAGCCAATATGCCCACTTATCAGCGAAAGCGCGACTGCTCTGTTTTAGAAAATTCTGTAGAGCATGAGAACGCTGATGATATGGTTTCTGAAGGGCCCCTACACCAGTCTGAGGGGGCCAGGGAGGTTTTGTCTGAGGGAGAAATTTCAGATTCAGGAAACATTTCTCAACAAGCTGAACCTGATGTGATTAATTTTAAATTTAAGTTGGAACATCTCCGCGCTCTGCTTAAGGAGGTGTTATCCAATTTGGATGATTGTGATTATCTGGTCATTCCAGAACCACTATGTAAAATAGAAAAGTTCTTAGAGGCCCCGGGGCCCCCCGAAGCTTTTCCTATATCCAAGCGGGTGGCGTACATTGTTAGTAAAGAATGGGACAGGCCCGGTATACCTTTAGTACCTTCCCCCATATTTATAAAATTGTTTTCCTATAGTCGACCCCAGAAAGGACTGATGGCAGACAGTCCCCAAGGTCGAGGGGGCGGTTTCTACTCTACACAAGCGCGCCACTATACCCATAGAAGATAGTTGTGCTTTCCAAGATCCTATGGATAAAAAATTAGAAGGTCTGCTAAAGATGTTTGTTCAGCAAGGTTCCCTTCTACATCCAATTGCATGCATTGTCCCTGTCACTGCAGCCGCGTGTTTCTAGTTTGATGAGCTAGGAAAGGCGATTATTAGTAATTCTTCTTCTTATGAGGAGATTATGGACAGAATTCGTGCTCTCAAATTGGCTAATTCTTTCACCCTAGACGCCACCTTGCAATTGGCTAGGTTAGCGGCGAAAAAATTCTGGGTTTTGCTATTGTGGCGCAGAGCGCTTCGGTTAAAATCTTGGACAGCGGATGCGTCTTCCAAGAACAAATTGCTTGACATTCCTTTCAAGGGGAAAACACTCTTTGGCCCTGACTTGAAAGAGATTATCTCTGATATCACTGGGGGCAAGGGCCACGCCCTTCCTCGGGATAGGTCTTTTCAAGACCAAAAATAAACCTAAGTTTAAGCAGGAAGGTAATACTTCTCAAGCCAATCCAGCCTGGAGACCTATGCAAGGCTGGAACATAGGAAAGCAGGCCAGGAAACCTGCCACTGCTACCAAGACAGCATGAAATGCGGGCCCCCGATCCGGGACCGGATCTGGTGGGGGGCAGACTCTCTCTCTTCGCTCAGGCTGGGGCAAGAGATGTTCTGGATCCTTGGGCGTTAGAAATAGTCTCCCAAGGTTATTCTCTGGAGTTCAAGGGGCTTCCTCCTAGGGGGAGGTTCCACAGGTCTCAGTTGTCTTCAGACCACATAAGAAGACAGGCATTCTTACATTGGGTAAAAGACCTGCTAAAATGGGAGTGATTCATCCTGTTCCATTAGGAGAACAAGGGATGGGGTTCTACTCCAATCTGTTCATAGTTCCCAAAAAAGAGGGAACGTTCAGACCAATCTTCGATCTCAAGATCTTGAACAAGTTTCTCAAGGTTCCATCGTTCAAGATGGAAACCATTCGAACACTTCTTCCTTCCATCCAGGAAGGTCAATTCATGACCAAGGTGGATTTCAAGGATGCGTATCTACATATTCCTATCCACAAGGAACATTATCGGTTCCTAAGGTTTGCATTCCTGGACAAGCATTTCCAGTTCGTGGCGTTTTCTTTCGGATTAGCCACTGCTCCTAGGTTTTTCTCATAGGTACTAGGGTCCCTTCTGGCGGTGCTAAGACCAAGGGGCATTGCTGTAGTACCTTACTTGGACGACATTCTGATTCGAGCGTCGTCCCTTCCTCAAGTATAGGCTCACACGGACATTGTCCTGGCCTTTCTCAGATCTCACGGATGGAAAGTGAACGTGGAAAAGAGTTCTCTATCTCCGTCAACGAGGGTTCCCTTCTTGGGAACTATAATAGACTCCTTAGAAATGAGGATTTTTCTGACAGAAGCCAGAAAAACAAAACTTCTAGACTCTTGTCGGATACTTCATTCCGTTCCTCTTCCTTCCATAGCGCAGGGCATGGAAGTGATAGGTTGATGGTAGCGGCACTGGACATAGTTCCTTTTGTGCGCATTCATCTAAGACCATTACAACTGTTCATGCTCAGTCAGTGGAATGGGGACTATTCAGACTTGTCTCCGAAGATACAAGTAAATCAGAGGACCAGAGACTCATTCCGTTGGTGGCTGTCCCTGGACAACCTGTCACAAGGGATGACCTTCTGCAGACCAGAGTGGGTCATTGTCACGACCGACGCCAGTCTGATGGGCTGGGGCGCGGTCTGGGGATCCCTGAAAGCTCAGGGTCTTTGGTCTCGGGTAGACTCTCTTCTACCGATAAATATTCTGGAACTGAGAGCGATATTCAATGCTCTCAAAGCTTGGCCTCAGCTAGCGAGGGCCAAGTTCATACATCAACCATCAGGGGGGAACAAGGAGTTCCCTAGCGATGGAAGAAGTGACCAAAATCATTCTATGGGCGGAGTCTCACTCCTGCCACCTGTCTGCTATCCACATCCCAGGAGTGGAAAATTGGGAAGCGGATTTTCTGAGTCGTCAGACATTGCATCCGGGGGAGTGGGAACTCCATCCGGAAATCTTTGCCCAAGTCACTCAACCGTGGGGCATTCCAGACATGGATCTGATGGCCTCTCGTCAGAACTTTAGAGTTCCTTACTACGGGTACAGATCCAGGGATCCCAAGGCGGCTCTAGTGGATGCACTAGTAGCACCTTGGACCTTCAAACTAGCTTATGTGTTCCCGCCGTTTCCTCTCATCCCCAGGCTGGTAGCCAGGATCAATCAGGAGAGGGCGTCGGTGATTTTGACAGCTCCTGCGTGGCCACGCAGGACTTGGTATGCAGATCTGGTGAATATGTCATCGGCTCCACCATGGAAGCTACCTTTGAGACGAGACCTTCTTGTTCTAGGTCCGTTCGACCCACTCCAGCTGACTGCTTGGAGATTGAACGCTTGATCTTATCAAAGCGAGGGTTCTCAGATTCTGTTATTAATACTCTTGTTCAGGCCTGAA
Source organism: Bombina bombina (assembly GCF_027579735.1). Lineage (NCBI taxonomy): Eukaryota > Metazoa > Chordata > Amphibia > Anura > Bombinatoridae > Bombina > Bombina bombina. The sequence continues at coordinate 58,719,067 of NC_069507.1, read as the reverse complement.
AGCCTGTAACCAGAAAAATTACCACATAATTTGGTATATCTGTTGGTGTGAATCTGCAGGATTCCCTTGGGACAAGGTTAAGATTCCTAAGAGTCTATCCTTCCTTCGAGAAGGATTGGAAAAAGGATTATCTGCAAGTTCCTTGATGGGACAGATTTCTGCCTTGTCCGTGTTACTTCACAAAAAGCTGGCAGCTGTGCCAGATGTTCTAGCCTTTGTTCAGGCTCTGGTTAGAATCAAGCCTGTTTACAAAATTTTTGACTCCTACTTGGAGTCTCAACCTAGTTCTTTCAGTTCTTCAGGGGGTTCCGTTTGAACCCTTACATTCCGTTGATATTAAGTTATTATCTTGGAAAGTTTGTTTTTGGTTGCAATTTCTTCTGCTAGAAGAGTTTCAGAATTATCTGCTCTGCAGTGTTCTTCTCCTTATCTGGAGTTCCATGCAGATAAGGTGGTTTTGCGTACTAAACCTGGTTTTCTTCCAAAAGTTGTTTCTAACAAAGACATTAACCAGGAGATAGTTGTACCTTTCTTTGTGTCCTAATCCAGTTTCAAAAAAGGAACGTTTGTTGCACAACTTGAATGTAGTTCGTGCTCTCAAATTTTACTTAGCAGCTACTAAGGATTTCAGACAAACTTTGTCTTTGTTTGTTGTTTATTCTGGTAAACGGAGAGGTCAAAAAGCAACTTCTACCTCTCTCTCCTTCTGGATTAAAAGCATTATCCGATTGGCTTATGAGACTGCCGGACGGCAGCCTCCTGAAAGAATCACAGCTCACTCCACTAGGGCTGTGGCTTCCACATGGGCCTTCAAGAACGAGGCTTCTGTTGATCAGATATGTAGGGCAGCGACTTGGTCTTCACTGCACACTTTTACCAAATTTTACAAGTTTGATACTTTTGCTTCTTCTGAGGCTATTTTTGGGAGAAGGGTTTTGCAAGCCGTGGTGCCTTCCATTTAGGTGACCTGATTTGCTCCCTCCCTTCATCCGTGTCCTAAAGCTTTGGTATTGGTTCCCACAAGTAAGGATGACGCCGTGGACCGGACACACCTATGTTGGAGAAAACAGAATTTATGTTTACCTGATAAATTTCTTTCTCCAACGGTGTGTCCGGTCCACGGCCCGCCCTGGTTTTTTTAATCAGGTCTGATAATTTATTTTCTTTAACTACAGTCACCACGGTACCATATGGTTTCTCCTATGCAAATATTCCTCCTTAACGTCGGTCGAATGACTGGGGTAGGCGGAGCCTAGGAGGGATCATGTGACCAGCTTTGCTGGGCTCTTTGCCATTTCCTGTTGGGGAAGAGAATATCCCACAAGTAAGGATGACGCCGTGGACCGGACACACCGTTGGAGAAAGAAATTTATCAGGTAAACATAAATTCTGTTTTTGCAAAAAATGGTGTGCAGTGCTAAATAAATGTTCCTTGGATCTATTGTTGTTGGTGGTGGAAGAAGTTAGAGCCCTACTTAATAAAACCAAGGAAGAAATTGGGATATTTGATACCATAAAAGGCCCCATCTTGTTACAGGATCAGAGTGATAACTGGTTGAATAAACTGACAAACCAGGTCAAAGAATATAAGGACTCCCTGATAACCTTTAAAAACAAGAAATTACAACAAGTAATTGAGGATTACAGGGAGAGACAGGTATACAAGTGGCTTTTGAGCCCTGAGGAGAGGCAGAACTATAGACCTAGGCGACCCCGCCGCCAGAGGGCATATACCAGAAGACAATTGAACACTGTGGATACAAGCTCAGGTTCTGACACAGATACTCCAGGACCACATGATTATGCAAGTCCCTCAACTTCCCAGGTGCATTTTTTAGGGGTGACTACAAGGTCAAGCCACCGAAAAAAGGAAGGAGACCACATCCAAGAAGGAGTGGGACTCACCGGAAGACCACCACGACGTGGACGACCCAGGAGAATATAGTGCTGAATCTATCAGATCGCTTGCTTAATAAAGCAGAATTAACACTCCTCAATAGAGGTTTGACATTTGTCCCTACACAGAGACCAGATGAATTTGAGACGTGGTTGGACATCCAGAAGTTTAAAAGAAACCTTAAACTTAAAGATCATTTCAAAATGACAGAACAGCAAGAAATGGGGACCATTTTTAGAAACAAGAGCACATTTGACCCCCAACATACGGCTGCCAGTATACAAACCTACACCAGATTGGTTCTACAGGATGCTGCAACAATGCCGAAAGAATTATTCAGACACAACATCTCCAAAGAGGAACGTGTGGCAATTGAAACTTTGGCCCGTGACCCCAACATTGTGATCCGCAATGCGGACAAAGGTGGGGCCATTGTAGTCCTGAATTATAAGGATTACAAAGAAGAAATACTCTCACAACTAAATGATGACCAGGTATACCTACCTCTCAAAAAGGATCCTACCAAGCTCTTCCAAGAACGAATTGATAATCTACTGCTTGAAGGGGTAGCGGAAGGTTGGGTCAGTAAAGATACATATGATTGGCTGAGGGTGGCATATCCGATTTGCCCTATTCTCTATACCCTGCCCAAAGTGCACAAGAGCCTGGAGAAACCCCCTGGGCGCCCGATCGTGTCTGCAAGGGGTTCCTTGTTGAGCCCTCTGGCAAAGTGGATTGATTCATTCCTCCAACCACTGGTGAGACACATGAAATCATATGTTAAAGATTCGAGTGATGTATTGGGTCATCTCTCGCAGGTTCAAGATCTATCTACAGATGACTACTTGGTGTCTATGGATGTCACAAGCCTATATACCATCATCCCTCATCAAGATGGAATGAGGGCAGTCACAAAGGCTCTTTCTAGATATCCCTACGTCGGACCTAGCAGCACCTACATCATCAAGATCCTCGAAATATGTTTGACTTTAAACTTCTTCAGGTTTGAATTGAAGTACTTCCAGCAGATCACGGGGACCGCTATGGGGTCAAATATGGCCCCATCCTATGCGAACTTATTCATGGAGGACTATGAATCTAACATCATGAAGGTCTATGAGATTCCCGAAATTATCAAATACATGAGATACATCGATGATGTGCTACTGGTGTGGAGAGGCACAGAAGAGCATCTACAGAGGTGGATACAAGATCTCAATGACCTACCACATCCTGTGAAGTTTAAGATGGTGGCCAGCAAAGAAGCCATTGACTTCTTAGACCTGAGAATACTTAAGGAGAATGGGCAATTGGAAACCACCATGTACCATAAACCTACAGACAGGAACTCCCTATTGTTGGCAAGCAGTAGCCACCCAAGATCCCTCATCAGAGCCATTCCACTGGCACAACTCTACCGAGTGGTGAGGAACAACTCTACAAGGAACAATGGCGAAAGACAGCTAGAAGAAATGTCAAACAAATTTCTTCAGAGGGGATACTCCTATACAACCATTCAAAAAGCCCATAAAATAGCCAAGGGTACAGAAAGGAGCACCCTATTAAAAACAGGAGGAAGGAAACCTGTTGAAAAACGGATGACTTGTACTATGACATATTCACCCAATATTGGGATTGTAGCACAATCAGTGAGGGAACATTGGGATCTACTAACCACAGACCAACAATTACCTTTCAAAGAATTCTCCCCACCAAGAATGGGATATAAAAGAGGGCGCAACCTCCAAGATATGTTGATGATCACGGATCCAAGACATGCCTACATCAAGGAAACCTGGCTAAAATCGAAGAAACAGGGATGCTTTAAGTGCCTTGGATGCACAACGTGCAACTCGATGATTCAGAGCAAAACCTTCCATCATCCGCATACAAACCAGAGTTTTAAGATCCAACACCACCTAACCTGCTCTACCCCATTCGTAGTCTACCTGCTGAATTGCACATGTGGGATGTATTACGTCGGTAAGACGGATGACGACATTAAGAAGAGGATGGCTAACCATCGGAGTGCCATCAGGATTGCACTTAAAGATGGTACATCGGAACAACCGGTGGCACGCCATTTTCTACAGAGGAACCATACTGTGAAGGACTTGCGCTTCATACTTATTGATCATGTACCACCTTTGATACGGGGAGGCAATAGAAAGAAGAAACTCCTACAAATTGAGGCCAAGTGGATTCATAAACTTGGAACAGTACATCCAGGAGGATTGAACACAAATGTGGACTGGCATTGTTTCCTATAGTACCCCCCCTAGGGACATAACTGGTAGGATGTCTATAAACATCCCATTTGCTAATGAGAGTCCATGTACCTACCTACTAGAAATCATTTGTAAGACCATACTCTGGGAGACACGAAGTTCCATTCTCAGGTAGGACTTTAACGATATATTACCATACTGTCAGGCTTTTAACAATTAGTGCACCCAGTTAGTTAATCTGGCCTTGAGTTGATTTAGATATATGTGGTATCCTGGATATCACACTAGTCTATAAGCTTAGACCCCCATTAAAAAACTATAGAAACTACAGGATTCTGAGCATCCCCAATACACTCCATGAATGTCCATTTCGACAGTAATCTTAGACCTAGCCAGTATACCGTGAGCAAGTCGGTATGCCTAGAACAGGACCTTTTTGATTCAACAGTTAATTTATATTTTAGCCTGTATAACATTAGAATACACGACTCATAATTTAGACTCGTGTTAGAGTTTGTTTAAATAATTGATGGCTACAGATCCCTCAATCTTTGACCCCCTTAGGAAGATTTGATTACACCCAGTATAGCCTTAGAGATTTTCTTTTAGTATATTATATACCAGTGAGCGTTAATCCCCATAACCGCTGTTATTTTTATCACTGGATAATTCCTCATGCGCTAGTTTATATTTAACCACATATCTGGTTGTCACATCAGCATGTTTTTGATAAGTGATATACTATTCGATCCTATTATGACACTAGCTATGTCTATTTTTGTGACATTGTTTGTTGGGTTGCCATGGTGACCTGTTACAGACTTACGTAGCACAGCCTCGGTCTGGTGTGGTTGATGACGCCACGATAGGTTGCTATGGTAACGCATAACACCGCTTAGGGCTTGGATTTTCAGTAGCGGGTTAAGATGCTAACCCGGATGCTGACACGCCCCCTTCGACCATGCGGTGGCTAGCGTGATAACTAATGGCGGAGTATCCATCTCCTACGAAGTTTTATATGCTATTGATGCACAGTAAGTTGCCTTACAGCTAAGCGAATAAATGTTTCTAAGCAGTTTACATGTGGGATAAATAGGCTACTTTTCTTGGTAACAACATGTCTAGTATACTCCTTAGTTTTTGATCATAGAATGTATTACAAGAAGGCAGATGTATTTTGCACTATCTGTTGGCATACTCCATAGCCGTCCACTTCACTGTCACTGACACTTTAATATAATACACTATATATGCTTATATCACATATATGCTTTGTCAAAGCATACACTTTATTGATATTATACAGAAATGTAATTGTGTTTGTTTAACATACATCCCCTATTGATTGCATTGGATGTATTTTGATTGGCTGAAATTTGATGAGGGAGGGGTTTGAGTCATTATTTAACTTTGCTTGTTTCACATTTTGGGTTGTCTGAGGAAGGGGTGAATGCCCCGAAACGTCACTGCCAAATAAATATTTGTTATTTTGAAATCCAGTGAGTGCTTATTCCTATTCAGATTGCTTATATACATATATATTTATGTGTTTATATGTGTATATGCTTATATACATATATATTTATGTGTTTATATGTGAATATGCTTATATACATATATATGTGTTTATATGTGTATATGCTTATATACATATATATGTGTTTATATGTGTATATGCTTATATACATATATATTTATGTGTTTATATGTGTATATGCTTATATACATATATATATGTGTTTATATGTGTATATGCTTATATACATATATATTTATGTGTTTATATGTGAATATGCTTATATACATATATTTATGTGTTTATATGTGAATATGCTTATATACATATATATATGTGTTTATATGTGTATATGCTTATATACATATATTTCTTCTGTTATGTGTGATCAGTCCACGGGTCATCATTACTTCTGGGATATAACTCCTCCCCAACAGGAAATGCAAGAGGATTCACCCAGCAGAGCTGCATACAGCTCCTCCCCTCTACGTCAGTCCCAGTCATTCTCTTGCACCCAACGACTAGATAGGATGTGTGAGAGGACTATGGTGATTATACTTAGTTTTTATGACTTCAATCAAAAGTTTGTTATTTTACAATAGCACCGGAGCGTGTTATTACTTCTCTGGCAGAGTTTGAGGAAGAATCTGCCAGAGTTTTTTACTATGATTTTAACCGGAGTAGTTAAGATCATATTGCTGTTCTCGGCCATCTGAGGGAGGTAAAAGCTTCAGATCAGGGGACAGCGGGCAGATGAATCTGCATTGAGGTATGTAGCAGTTTTTATTTTCTGAATGGAATTGATGAGAAAATCCTGCCATACCGTTATAATGACATGTATGTATACACTTCAGTATTCTGGGGATGGTATTTCACCGGAACTACTCTGTTAAAAGTCACTAATCCTTTTATTAAGTATTTATCATGTTAAACGTTTTTGCTGGAATGTAGAATCGTTTACATTGCTGAGGTACTGAGTGAATAAATATTTGGGCATTATTTTCCACTTGGCAGTTGTTTGCTTTTAATTGTGACAGTTTCGTTTCTCTTCACTGCTGTGTGTGAGGGGGAGGGGCCGTTTTTGGCGCTCTTTGCTACGCATCAAAAAATTCCAGTCAGTTACTCTTATATTTCCTGCATGATCCGGTTCATCTCTGACAGATCTCAGGGGTCTTCAAACTTCTTTGGAGGGAGGTAGTTTCTCTCAGCAGAGCTGTGAGAATTTTATATTGACTGTGAATAAAAACGTTGCTCTGTAATTTTTATGTCAAATTTAATTATTGTTATTGTACTAATGGGAACAAACCTTTGCTAAAAGTTGTGTTGTTTTAAAGTTTGATGCTATAACTGTTTTTCAGTTCATTATTTCAACTGTCATTTAATCGTTTAGTACCTCTTTGAGGCACAGTACGTTTTTGCTAAAAAAGATTATAACCAAGTTGCAAGTTTATTGCTAGTGTGTTAAACATGTCTGACTCAGAGGAAGATATCTGTGTCATTTGTTCCAATGCCAAGGTGGAGCCCAATAGAAATTTATGTACTAACTGTATTGATGCTACTTTAAATAAAAGTCAATCTGTACAATGTGAACAAATTTCACCAAACAGCGAGGGGAGAGTTATGCCGACTAACTCACCTCACGCGGCAGTACCTGCATCTCCCGCCCGGGAGGTGCGTGATATTATGGCGCCTAGTACATCTGGGCGGCCATTACAGATAACATTACAAGATATGGCTACTGTTATGACTGAAGTTTTGTCTAAATTACCAGAACTAAGAGGCAAGCGTGATCACTCTGGGGTGAGAACAGAGTGCGCTGACAATACTAGGGCCATGTCTGATACTGCGTCACAGCTTGCAGAGCATGAGGACGGAGAGCTTCATTCTGTGGGTGACGGTTCTGATCCAAACAGATTGGATTCAGATATTTCAAATTTTAAATTTAAATTGGAGAACCTCCGTGTATTACTAGGGGAGGTCTTAGCAGCTCTCAATGATTGTAACACCGTTGCAATACCAGAGAAACTGTGTAGGTTGGATAAATACTTTGCGGTACCGGCGAGTACTGACGTTTTTCCTATACCTAAGAGACTAACTGAAATTGTTACTAAGGAGTGGGATAGACCCGGTGTGCCGTTCTCACCCCCTCCAATATTTAGAAAGATGTTTCCAATAGACGCCACCACTCGGGACTTATGGCAAACGGTCCCTAAGGTGGAGGGAGCAGTTTCTACTTTAGCTAAGCGTACCACTATCCCGGTGGAGGATAGCTGTGCTTTTTCAGATCCAATGGATAAAAAATTAGAGGGTTACCTTAAGAAAATGTTTGTTCAACAAGGTTTTATATTGCAACCCCTTGCATGTATCGCGCCGATTACGGCTGCGGCAGCATTTTGGATTGAGTCTCTGGAAGAGAACCTTAGTTCATCTACCCTAGACGACATTACGGACAGGCTTAGAGTCCTTAAACTAGCTAATTCATTCATTTCGGAGGCCGTAGTACATTTAACCAAACTTACGGCTAAGAACTCAGGATTCGCCATACAGGCACGTAGGGCGCTGTGGCTAAAATCCTGGTCAGCTGATGTTACTTCTAAGTCCAAATTACTTAATATACCTTTCAAGGGGCAGTCTTTATTTGGGCCCGGTTTGAAAGAGATTATCGCTGACATTACAGGAGGTAAGGGCCACGCCCTACCTCAAGACAAAGCCAAAGCTAAGGCTAGACAGTCTAATTTTCGTCCCTTTCGGAATTTCAAAACAGGAGCAGCATCAACCTCCACTGCACCAAAACAGGAAGGAGCTGTTGCTCGTTACAGGCAAGGCTGGAAGCCTAACCAGTCCTGGAACAAGAGCAAGCAGGCCAGGAAACCTGCTGCTGCCCCAAAGACAGCATGAACCGAAAGCCCCCGATCCGGGACCGGATCTAGTGGGGGGCAGACTTTCTCTCTTCGCCCAGGCCTGGGCAAGAGATGTTCAGGATCCCTGGGAACTAGAGATCATATCTCAGGGATACCTTCTAGACTTCAAATTATCTCCCCCAAGAGGGAGATTTCATCTGTCAAGGTTGTCAACAAACCAGATAAAGAAAGAAGCGTTTCTACGCTGTGTACAAGATCTGTTATTAATGGGAGTGATCCATCCGGTTCCGCGGTCGGAACAAGGACAAGGGTTCTACTCAAACCTGTTTGTGGTTCCCAAAAAAGAGGGAACTTTCAGGCCAATCTTAGATTTAAAGATTCTAAACAAATTCCTAAGAGTTCCATCGTTCAAAATGGAAACTATTCGGACAATCTTACCCATGATCCAAAAGGGTCAGTACATGACCACAGTGGATTTAAAAGATGCTTACCTTCACATACCGATCCACAAAGATCATCACCGGTATCTAAGGTTTGCCTTCTTAGACAGGCACTACCAGTTTGTAGCTCTTCCATTCGGATTGGCTACGGCTCCAAGAATCTTCACAAAGGTTCTGGGTGCCCTTCTGGCGGTACTAAGACCGCGAGGGATTTCGGTAGCTCCGTACCTAGACGACATCCTAATACAAGCTTCAAGCTTTCAAACTGCCAAGTCTCATACAGAGCTAGTTCTGGCATTTCTAAGGTCGCATGGATGGAAAGTGAACGAAAAGAAGAGTTCTCTCTTTCCTCTCACAAGAGTTCCATTCTTGGGGACTCTTATAGATTCTGTAGAAATGAAGATTTACCTGACAGAAGACAGGTTAACAAAGCTTCAAAATGCATGCCGTGTCCTTCATTCCATTCAACACCCGTCAGTAGCTCAATGCATGGAGGTGATCGGCTTAATGGTAGCGGCAATGGACATAGTACCTTTTGCACGCCTACACCTCAGACCGCTGCAATTGTGCATGCTAAGTCAGTGGAATGGGGATTACTCAGATTTGTCCCCTACTCTGAATCTGAATCAAGAGACCAGAAATTCTCTTCTATGGTGGCTTTATCGGCCACACCTGTCCAGGGGGATGCCATTCAGAAGGCCAGACTGGACAATTGTAACAACAGACGCCAGCCTACTAGGTTGGGGCGCTGTCTGGAATTCTCTGAAGGCTCAGGGACTATGGAATCAGGAGGAGAGTCTCCTTCCAATAAACATTCTGGAATTGAGAGCAGTTCTCAATGCCCTTCTGGCTTGGCCCCAATTAACAACTCGGGGGTTCATCAGGTTTCAGTCGGACAACATCACGACTGTAGCTTACATCAACCATCAGGGAGGGACAAGAAGCTCCCTAGCAATGATGGAAGTATCAAGAATAATTCGCTGGGCAGAGTCTCACTCTTGCCACCTGTCAGCAATCCACATCCCGGGAGTGGAGAACTGGGAGGCGGATTTCTTGAGTCGCCAGACTTTTCATCCGGGGGAGTGGGAACTTCATCCGGAGGTCTTTGCCCAAATACTTCGACGTTGGGGCAAACCAGAGATAGATCTCATGGCGTCTCGCCAGAACGCCAAACTTCCTCGCTACGGGTCCAGATCCAGGGATCCGGGAGCGGTTCTGATAGATGCTTTGACAGCACCTTGGAACTTCGGGATGGCTTATGTGTTTCCACCCTTCCCGCTGCTTCCTCGATTGATTGCCAAAATCAAACAGGAGAGAGCATCAGTGATTCTAATAGCGCCTGCATGGCCACGCAGGACTTGGTATGCAGATCTAGTGGACATGTCATCCTGTCCGCCTTGGTCTCTACCTCTAAGACAGGACCTTCTGATACAGGGTCCATTCAAACATCAAAATCTAACTTCTCTGAAGCTGACTGCTTGGAAATTGAACGCTTGATTTTATCAAAACGTGGTTTTTCTGAGTCGGTTATTGATACCCTGATACAGGCTAGGAAGCCTGTTACCAGAAGGATTTACCATAAAATATGGCGTAAATACCTATACTGGTGCGAATCCAAAGGTTACTCCTGGAGTAAGGTTAGGATCGCTAGGATATTGTCTTTTCTACAAGAAGGTTTAGAAAAGGGTTTATCAGCTAGTTCATTAAAGGGACAGATTTCAGCTCTGTCCATCTTGTTACACAGGCGTCTGTCAGAAAATCCAGACGTCCAGGCCTTTTGTCAGGCTTTAGCTAGGATCAAGCCTGTGTTTAAAGCTGTTGCTCCGCCATGGAGTTTAAACTTAGTTCTTAACGTTTTACAGGGTGTTCCGTTTGAACCCCTTCATTCCATTGATATAAAATTGTTATCTTGGAAAGTTCTGTTTTTAATGGCTATTTCCTCGGCTCGAAGAGTCTCTGAGTTATCAGCCTTACATTGTGATTCTCCTTATCTGATTTTTCACTCAGACAAGGTAGTTCTGCGTACTAAACCTGGGTTCTTACCTAAGGTAGTCACTAACAGGAACATCAATCAAGAGATTGTTGTTCCATCCTTGTGCCCAAATCCTTCTTCAAAGAAGGAACGTCTTCTACACAATCTGGATGTAGTTCGTGCCCTCAAGTTCTACTTGCAGGCAACTAAAGATTTTCGCCAAACTTCTTCCCTGTTTGTCGTTTATTCTGGACAGAGGAGAGGTCAAAAAGCTTCTGCTACCTCTCTCTCTTTTTGGCTTCGTAGCATAATACGTTTAGCCTATGAGACTGCTGGACAGCAGCCTCCTGAAAGAATTACAGCTCACTCCACTAGAGCTGTGGCTTCCACTTGGGCCTTTAAGAATGAGGCCTCTGTTGAACAGATTTGCAAGGCTGCAACTTGGTCTTCGCTTCATACTTTTTCCAAATTTTACAAATTTGACACTTTTGCTTCTTCGGAGGCTATTTTTGGGAGAAAGGTTCTTCAGGCAGTGGTTCCTTCTGTATAATGAGCCTGCCTATCCCTCCCGTCATCCGTGTACTTTTGCTTTGGTATTGGTATCCCAGAAGTAATGATGACCCGTGGACTGATCACACATAACAGAAGAAAACATAATTTATGCTTACCTGATAAATTCCTTTCTTCTGTTGTGTGATCAGTCCACGGCCCGCCCTGTTTTAAGGCAGGTAAATATCTTTTAAATTATACTCCAGTCACCACTTCACCCTTGGTTACTCCTTTCTCGTTGATTCTTGGTCGAATGACTGGGACTGACGTAGAGGGGAGGAGCTGTATGCAGCTCTGCTGGGTGAATCCTCTTGCATTTCCTGTTGGGGAGGAGTTATATCCCAGAAGTAATGATGACCCGTGGACTGATCACACAACAGAAGAAAGGAATTTATCAGGTAAGCATAAATTATGTTATTTATGTGTTTATATGTGTATATGCTTATATACATATATATTTATGTGTATATATGCTTATATACATATATATTTATGTGTTTATATGTGTATATGCTTATATACATATATATTTATGTGTTTATATGTGTATATGCTTATATACATATATATATGTGTTTATATGTGTATATGCTTATATACATATATATTTATGTGTTTATATGTGAATATGCTTATATACATATATTTATGTGTTTATATGTGAATATGCTTATGTACATATATATATGTGTTTATATGTGTATATGCTTATATACATATATATTTATGTGTTTATATGTGTATATGCTTATATACATATATATTTATGTGTATATATGCTTATATACATATATATTTATGTGTTTATATGTGTATATGCTTATATACATATATATTTATGTGTTTATATGTGTATATGCTTATATACATATATATTTATGTGTTTATATGTGTATATGCTTATATACATATATATTTACACTAGCTGCGCTACTTACCCCCTTTTCGCAGCGCTTAGGTTCTGATGCTGTCTCTGACAGCATAAGAACGAGCCTCCCATTGGAGCCTATAAAAGCATGCTCTTGTGAGCGCAATGCTTTTGTGCAATTCGAACATGCTTAACTTGTAATACCAGCGCACATTAGCGTGCTCTAGTATTACAAAGTGGAGCTCTAATATTGCTTGCACGCAATCGATATTTAGCGCTCCACTTTTGATAAAGCCCATAGAAGTAGAAGTATGGCCAGGGTACTGCAGTATACTGCTGGTCCTGAGCAGAAACTGCTGATGACCTAATAAGAAGTGCAAGTTACACAGCTAAGTCATGTGACTAGCTGATTGGATGGGATTAATTGGAAAGTTTATACCATCGTCAACTGCCTTTTGTCTAAATAAATGCTTCTTCATATTACTCCTGAACCTGGTTTTAGCATTCTGTATTTTATGGAAAAAGCATTTCTTCCTAAATCTTACTAAATCCCTTTTATATGGGTCTCTGTGTGTATGTGTGTATATATATATATATATATATTCTATCTATCTGTACAGTACTATGACAGTTATTACTCTGAACTTGAATAGGATACTGACCTTGTGATACCCAGAAAGTCAAGTCACCCCTCAGTAGAAAGAGGAGCTTCTGTGTTGTACATAGGGTCAGCTTGGGTGCATTTGTCCTCTCTCGCCCCCCTTGTACATCCATAAACATTGCCAGTATATACTTTTTGTGTCATCACATGACATTCATGTAGTAATTGGGGGGTCACAGGAATAAAAAAAGGAATGACTTGTGTTATATGAATTTAAAAAAATATCATGGTTGTCACAAAGCATAAAAAGTTTTGGAACCACTTTGTCCAGATTCTGTGAAAAGTAATAAAGACTGGCATACTTATTTATGTATTTGTATTATTAGCAGCACGTGCAAGGTGACCTTGTGACTTCCTTTATAGGCCTACACTTGTGTCACGTATTTGGATGCTTATTAGGGGTGAACATTCAGATGCATCGTAGCATCCAAATGTGGAAGAAGGCGGGTGCTCGTGCCGTTCGACTCTTTTTGGAGCCGCATTTATTTTTGTGACAGTGCAACACCCTAAGATCTGTGCACATCCAGATCTTAGTGTCTTGTACTTTCACAAGAATAAATGTGGCTATGAAAAGAAGAGCTGAACAGTACAAGTGCTCACCCCTAAGGCTTATTACTAAAAACGGAGAACAAGGTACAACTCGTACAACAGATTAGCGATGGATACAAATGCAATGTTATTTAGTTACCTACTTTTTCAGGCCTAGGATTTTTTTTTTTTACTACAAATGATTATTCTGCCAGTTTTCTTTTTTCCAGTTTAGCCATCTAACACGTTTCACAAAAATCTTTGCACTTGCATTCTGATAGTTATTACAGGAACCTGTATACCCTTATTTACAAATATGAAGATTCTGGCTGACTTACCAGAAAAAAGCAGAAATTTCCTGTGTTTGGCCCCTTCTTTTCCAGGTCTGGTTTAATTTTTAATAAGTAGAAGCAGTTGTTGTTTTTAAACGTGCACAGGGTGAATGCCAACATTTTTTAAGGACAAAGCTAATTTTCTAAAGAATTGTGTGCGTCTGTTGTTGGACTCTATTGCTTTTTGAACTTTTATATTAGAAACAATAATGGGCAGAATTACATGTTATGTCTTCATCAAAAACATTAATACATTAATTATATTAAAGAAAAAATCAACAGAAAAAAATGTGTGTTCTAAAAACTCAGCTCTTTCATAAACCATATATCTAACATATTTTATGCTCCACCTGCTACGTTAAAAAAAATAAATGGATCAGATTTCAAGACCTGGTATTTTTTGTTGGATCTTAAGAAATGACTACATACTGGTGTCTTTTGTGCCTTCATATTTTAACAGAGGTTAAAGGACCTCTCAATGCAGTAGAATTGCATAATTAACAAGTGCATACTATAAAGACAAGTCGATGACACCTACTCTGAATTTCAAATAAGCAGTAGATTTTTTTTTTTATTATTTTTTTTTTTACAAATTTTATTTTTTCTTCCATTTTCCGGCCCCCTTTATCATATGACAGACATCAACCAATCACAGACTAGTATACGTATACCCTGTGAACTTGTGCACATGCTCAGTAGGATCTTGTTCCCCAGAAAGTGTGACTGCAAAATTTGATAATGGAAGTGAATTAGAAAGTGTCTTAAAACTGCATGATCTTTCTGCGTGTCCCTTTAATGAATCTTGATATGGAAACAGTGTTGATAATATATGTATATATATATATTTCTTTCATGTAAATAGCTAGAGTCCATGAGCTAGTGACGTATGGGATATACATTCCTACCAGGAGGGGCAAAGTTTCCCAAACCTCAAAATGCCTATAAATACACCCCTCACCACACCCACAAATCAGTTTTACAAACTTTGCCTCCTATGGAGGTGGTGAAGTAAGTTTGTGCTAGATTCTACGTTGATATGCGCTCCGCAGCAGGTTGGAGCCCGGTTTTCCTCTCAGCGTGCAGTGAATGTCAGAGGGATGTGAGGAGAGTATTGCCTATTTGAATTCAATGATCTCCTTCTACGGGGTATATTTCATAGGTTCTCTGTTATCGGTCGTAGAGATTCATCTCTTACCTCCCTTTTCAGATCGACGATATACTCTTATTTATATACCATTACCTCTGCTGATTTTCGTTTCAGTACTGGTTTGGCTTTCTACAACATGTAGATGAGTGTCCTGGGGTAAGTAAGTCTTATTTTCTGTGACACTCTAAGCTATGGTTGGACACTTTTTTTATAAAGTTCTAAATATATGTATTCAAACATTTATTTGCCTTGACTCAGGATGTTCAACATTCCTTATTTCAGACAGTCAGTTTCATATTTGGGATAATGCATATGAATAAATCAATTTTTTTCTTACCTTAAAATTTGACTTTTTCCCTGTGGGCTGTTAGGCTCGCGGGGGCTGAAAATGCTTCATTTTATTGCGTCATTCTTGGCGCGGACTTTTTTGGCGCAAAATTTTTTTTGCTGTTTCCGGCATCATACGTGTCGCCGGAAGTTGCGTCATTTTTGACGTTCTTTTGCGCCAAAAGTGTCGGCGTTCCGGATGTGGCGTCATTTTTGGCGCCAAAAGCATTTAGGTGCCAAATAATGTGGGCGTCATTTTTAGCGCTAAAAAAATATGGGCGTCACTATTGTCTCCACATTATTTAAGTCTCATTATTTATTGCTTCTGGTTGCTAGAAGCTTGTTCACTGGCATTTTTTCCCATTCCTGAAACTGTCAAATTAAGGAATTTGATCAATTTTGCTTTATATGTTGTTTTTTCTATTACATATTGCAAGATGTCCCACGTTGAAACTGAGTCAGAAGATACTTCTGGAAAATCGCTGCCTGGTGCTGGAGCTACCAAAGCTAAGTGTATCTGCTGTAAACTTATGGTATCTGTTCCTCCAGCTGTTGTTTGTACTGTTTGTCATGACAAACTTGTTAATGCAGATAATATTTCCTTTAGTACTATTACATTACCTGTTGCTGTTCCGTCAACATCTAATACTCAGAGTGTTCCTGATAACATAAGAGATTTTGTTTCTAAATCCATTAAGAAGGCTATGTCTGTTATTCCTTCTTCTAGTAAACGTAAAAAATCTTTTAAAACTTCTAATTTTTCAGATGAATTTTTAAATGAACATCATCATTCTGATTCTGATAATGGTTCTTCTGGTTCAGAGGATTCTGTCTCAGAGGTTGATGCTGATAAATCTTCATATTTATTTAAAATGGAATTTATTCGTTCTTTACTTAAAGAAGTCCTAATTGCATTAGAAATTGAGGATTCTGGTCCTCTTGATACTAAATCTAAACGTTTAGATAAGGTTTTTAAATCTCCTGTAGTTATTCCAGAAGATTTTCCTGTCCCTAGTGCTATTTCTGAAGTAATTTCCAGGGAATGGAATAATTTGGGTAATTCATTTACTCCTTCTAAACGTTTTAAGCAATTATATCCTGTGCCATCTGACAGATTAGAGTTTTGGGACAAAATCCCTAAGGTTGATGGGGCTGTCTCTACTCTTGCTAAGCGTACTACTATTCCTACGGCAGATGGTACTTCCTTTAAGGATCCTTTAGATAGGAAAATTGAATCCTTTCTAAGAAAAGCTTACTTGTGTTCAGGTAATCTTCTTAGACCTGATATATCTTTAGCGGATGTTGCTGCAGCTTCAACTTTTTGGTTAGAAGCTTTAGCGCAACAAGTAACAGATCATAATTCTCATAGCATTATTCTTCTTCTTCAACATGCTAATAATTTTATTTGTGATGCCATCTTTGATATCATTAGAGTTGATGTCAGGTATATGTCTCTAGCTATTTTAGCTAGAAGAGCTTTATGGCTTAAAACTTGGAATGCTGATATGTCTTCTAAGTCTACTCTGCTTTCCCTTTCTTTCCAGGGTAATAAATTGTTTGGTTCTCAGTTGGATTCTATTATCTCAACTGTTACTGGAGGGAAAGGAACTTTTTTACCACAGGATAAAAAATCTAAAGGTAAATTTAGGTCTAATAATCGTTTTCGTTCCTTTCGTCACAACAAGGAACAAAAACCTGATCCTTCATCCTCAGGAGCGGTATCAGTTTGGAAACCATCTCCAGTCTGGAATAAATCCAAGCCTTTTAGAAAATCAAAGCCAGCTCCTAAGTCCACATGAAGGTGCGGCCCTCATTCCAGCTCAGCTGGTAGGGGGCAGATTACGTTTTTTCAAAGAAATTTGGATCAATTCCGTTCACAATCTTTGGATTCAGAACATTATTTCAGAAGGGTACAGAATTGGCTTCAAGATAAGGCCTCCTGCAAAGAGATTTTTTATTTCCCGTGTCCCAGTAAACCCAGCGAAGGCTCAAGCATTTCTGAAATGTGTTTCAGATCTAGAGTTGGCTGGAGTAATTATGCCAGTTCCAGTTCTGGAACAGGGACTGGGGTTTTATTCAAATCTCTTCATTGTACCAAAGAAGGAGAATTCCTTCAGACCAGTTCTGGATCTAAAAATATTGAATTGTTATGTAAGGATACCAACGTTCAAAATGGTAACTGTAAGGACTATCCTGCCTTTTGTTCAGCAAGGGCATTATATGTCTACAATAGATTTACAGGATGCATATTCCGATTCATCCAGATCACTATCGGTTTCTGAGATTCTCTTTCCTAGACGAGCATTACCAGTTTGTGGCTCTGCCGTTTGGCCTAGCTACAGCTCCAAGAATTCTTACGAAGGTTCTCGTTGCCCTTCTGTCTGTAATCAGAGAACAGGGTATTGTGATATTTCCTTATTTGGACGATATCTTGGTACTTGCTCAGTCTTCACATTTAGCAGAATCTCATACGAATCGACTTGTGTTGTTTCTTCAACATCATGGTTGGAGGATCAATTTACCAAAAAGTTCATTGATTCCTCAGACACAGGTAACCTTTTTAGGTTTCCAGATAGATTCAGTGTCCATGACTCTATCTTTGACAGACAAGAGACGTCTAAAATTGATATCAGCTTGTCGAAACCTTCAGTCACAATCATTCCCTTCGGTAGCCTTATGCATGGAAATTCTAGGTCTTATGACTGCTGCATCGGACGCGATCCCCTTTGCTCGTTTTCACATGCGGCCTCTTCAGCTCTGTATGCTGAACCAGTGGTGCAGGGATTACACAAAGATATCTCAATTAATATCTTTAAAACCGATTGTACGACACTCTCTGACGTGGTGGACAGATCACCATCGTTTAGTTCAGGGGGCTTCTTTTGTTCTTCCGACCTGGACTGTAATTTCAACAGATGCAAGTCTTACAGGTTGGGGAGCTGTGTGGGGGTCTCTGACAGCACAAGGGGTTTGGGAATCTCAGGAGGTGAGATTACGATCAATATTTTGGAACTCCGTGCAATTTTCAGAGCTCTTCAGTCTTGGCCTCTTCTAAAGAGAGAATCGTTCATTTGTTTTCAGACAGACAATGTCACAACTGTGGCATACATCAATCATCAAGGAGGGACTCACAGTCCTCTGGCTATGAAAGAAGTATCTCGAATTCTGGTATGGGCGGAATCCAGCTCCTGTCTAGTTTCTGCGGTTCATATCCCAGGTATAGACAATTGGGAAGCGGATTATCTCAGTCGCCAAACGTTACATCCGGGCGAATGGTCTCTTCACCCAGAGGTATTTCTTCACATTGTTCAAATGTGGGGTCTTCCAGAAATAGATCTGATGGCTTCTCATCTAAACAAGTAACTTCCCAGGTATCTGTCCAGATCCAGGGATCCTCAAGCGGAAGCAGTGGATGCGTTGTCACTTCCTTGGAAGTATCATCCTGCCTATATCTTTCCGCCTCTAGTTCTTCTTCCAAGAGTAATCTCCAAGATTCTGAAGGAATGCTCGTTTGTTCTGCTGGTGGCTCCAGCATGGCCTCACAGGTTTTGGTATGCGGATCTTGTACAGATGGCCTCTTGCCAACCGTGGACTCTTCCGTTAAGACCAGACCTTCTGTCACAAGGTCCTTTTTTCCATCAGGATCTTAAATCCTTAAATTTAAAGGTATGGAGATTGAACGCTTGATTCTTAGTCAAAGAGGTTTCTCTGACTCTGTGATTAATACTATGTTACAGGCTCGTAAATCCGTATCTAGGGAGATATATTATAGAGTCTGGAAGACTTATATTTCTTGGTGTCTTTCTCATCATTTTTCCTGGCATTCTTTTAGAATTCCGAGAATTTTACAGTTTCTTCAGGATGGTTTGGATAAAGTTTTGTATGCAAGTTCCTTGAAAGGACAAATCTCTGCTCCTTCTGTTCTTTTTTCACAGAAAGATTGCTAATCTTCCTGATATTCATTGTTTTGTACAAGCTTTGGTTTGTATAAAACCTGTCATTAAGTCAATTTCTCCTCCTTGGAGTTTGAATTTGGTTCTGGGGGCTCTGCAAGCTCCTCCGTTTGAACCTATGCATTCTTTGGACATTAAATTACTTTCTTGGAAAGTTTTGTTCCTTTTGGCCATCTCTTCTGCCAGAAGAGTTTCTGAATTATCTGCTCTTTCTTGTGAGTCTCCTTTTCTGAATTTTCATCAGGATAAGGCGGTGTTGCGAACTTCTTTTAAATTTTTACCTAAGGTTGTGAATTCTAACAACATTAGTAGAGAAATTGTGGTTCCTTCATTATGTCCTAATCCTAAGAATTCTAAGGAGAAATAATTGCATTCTTTGGATGTAGTTAGAGCTTTGAAATATTATGTTGAAGCTACTAAGAATTTCCGAAAGACTTCTAGTCTATTTGTTATCTTTTCCGGGTTCTAGGAAAGGTCAGAAGGCTTCTGCCATTTCTTTGGCATCTTGGTTGAAATCTTTAATTCATCATGCTTATCTCGAGTCGGGTAAAACTCCGCCTCAAAGGATTACAGCTCATTCTACTAGGTCAGTTTCTACTTCCTGGGCGTTTAGGAATGAAGCTTCGGTTGATCAGATTTGCAAAGCAGCAACTTGGTCTTCTTTGCATACTTTTACTAAATTCTACCATTTTGATGTGTTTTCTTCTTCTGAAGCAGTTTTTGGTAGAAAAGTACTTCAGGCAGCTGTTTCAGTTTGATTCTTCTGCTTATAATTTCAGTTTTTTTCATTATAAGTTTTAAACTTTGTTTTGGGTGTGGATTATTTTCAGCGGAATTGGCTGTCTTTATTTTATCCCTCCCTCTCTAGTGACTCTTGCGTGGAAGATCCACATCTTGGGTAGTCATTATCCCATACGTCACTAGCTCATGGACTCTTTCTAATTACATGAAAGAAAACATAATTTATGTAAGAACTTACCTGATAAATTCATTTCTTTCATATTAGCAAGAGTCCATGAGGCCCACCCTTTTTTTGTGGTGGTTATGATTTTTTTGTATAAAGCACAATTATTCCAATTCCTTATATTTATGCTTCGCACTTTTTTTCTTATCACCCCACTTCTTGGCTATTTGTTAAACTGATTTGTGGGTGTGGTGAGGGGTGTATTTATAGGCATTTTGAGGTTTAGGAAACTTTGCCCCTCCTGGTAGGAATGTATATCCCATACGCCACTAGCTCATGGACTCTTGCTAATATGAAAGAAATGAATTTATCAGGTAAGTTCTTACATAAATTATGTTAGTTTTATATATATATATATATATATATATATATATATATATATATATATATATATATATATATATATATATATATATATATATATACATATATACATACACACACATTACGTTTTAGTTACAAGTTTTAGTGATTATATTGGGTATCCATCCTTTTGTTGTATGTGGCCACAGTTTTATTTTTATCTTTAAGGGCCGCAGAACAAATTTGTTTAAATTAATCTAAACAGAAAAAGTATGCATTTATGAAAACAAATGTCTGTTTTGATGAGATATAAGACTTTGTTAATGCACGCACATGTTTTGCAATCATACAGTATATTGGCGCACAGACATTCTCTGCAGAGGTCAAGATTGTTTTCAAAGAAAACCTGTTTGTCATATAAATCTGGCATTTGTATGAATGAGTAACGTGTGTTGTAAATGGAGATGGGAAGAAAAGTATTGGGGCATCACACACTACTTTTTAAGCATTGCATCACTCACATGTGAGATGCACTAAAGCATTGTGGAGTGGGATGCAGTATGCTCAAAACTGTAAATTTACTACCCCCAGGAAGGCGGTCAAGCTCACAAGTAGTGAACCTGTCGGCCTGCAATCGCCACTTGTGATGTTTGATTGTTGGGCAAAATTTATCATTGCACAAGAGGATTTTTGTGCAATGATGCCCCCTGCTGCGGCGCATCCAAATGCCTTAGAGGAGGAAGTGGCAATCACCACAAGCAAGCGAGTGTCAGGGTGATTGATCTTACCACTACTAAAGTGTCAGCGAGGAAGAAAGAAGAAGTTTTTGCTTCTTAATTACACATAAGCGAGCCTGTTCCACATAGCAAGAAAAGCTGAGAGCGCAATTTTGTAAATTTACCCCTCAGTGTTGCTATGTATTATTGCTTTCAGAGACAGACATGTCGTTTTTGGAAGTAGGGGGGCCACATAAACAATGTAGACCTAACTTGTGGCTCCCTTGCCTTTATGTTGGACACATTGTGATGGTATTCTATTTTGTTTAAGGTTCTGAACTGCAATTGAAAGCCATGTGATTTAGAGGTCAGTATAATTGAGTGCATTGTAACAGTACATTTGTATTATTTACTGGTTGTTGTGACTTTCATGATGGATAGAAACCACTGATGGAGTATAGCAAAAAGTATAAAGTAATACCCGTCTGGACACATGAAGTCATTTTCTTTTGCTATAATAGGTTTGGTTACTTTTTATGTTTGGAATCTTACAGAATACACATTTATCCACAATATATATTGCTGGTCGTTTTCAGAAATCCATAAGGTAACAGAATATTGTAGTTTGCCGGAGAAATGATTGCACATCTCCTTGTTTGAGAATGTTAGATGTTTTATTTTTTCTTTAGCACAATTGTATCGTGACAATAGTGACATATATACAAACTTAATGTCATCCTTAAAGCTCAATTTCACTTTTTATTGCTGGGAAATATTAATTTAATTTATATTCTGTAATCCCAATTACAGGATACAGCATCATTTGTTTTCTTTTCCTACTGAAAAAAATATATACTGTGTGTATTAAATATGGAATTGCTTATACCACTGGTTAATATCTTTTGCCCGAGTTATTCATGGAACAGACACAGATATGATTCAGCACAAGAGTCCAATTTCCCTAATTTATTTTCATTAGATCCAACAGAAAAACAGCAATTCTGTTTCTTATACCACTCTATAAATAACATCTTGCTTGCGTTGTGAAATTCCAGACTTTAATAAAGACACGTTATTTAGAAAGACGTGTAGCCAAACTTAAACTTAGTTTAATATGCATCTTGGGGTGATACTTTTTAATATCTTTTTGCATCTGTTTGTGGATGGGGTTAAGCATTGTCCTTAAAAATCTGTGAATGTTTAAACCCCTTATCCCTCTACAAAAAAAAAAAAGTAAAACCTTGAAGGAGACCGTCAACCATGAAATCATCCTGTCCAGAAGCCAAGACTCCACCCTGCAACTGCAGAGTAAATAGATTCTCATGACAGGATAATAAAACTCGAGTCAAGAAAACATCAACTGTAAATGACAGCTCACAGAGATCTGGTGCTTGTTAGGGCCGGATCAGAAGCCCAGATGCCTGGGATGTAAACTCATGAAGAGAAGATTAATTTATCTGTCATCCCAGACTTTGACAGTTGTTGTAAATCTGATTTAGCTGTAAGCGGAAAGAAGGAGGGATGATGGAGGGGGGTGGGGGGGAGAAGGTGGATGAGCAGGGAGGGTGTGAAGACCTTTGCATTTGCAAAGGGTGACTCAAGGAAAAAAAAATATGAAACACTTGAGCTTTAGAGGAACAAATTAAAATGATGGCTCATCTAGAGCTGTGGTGGTTTCTCTGGCTGTTTAATATAAAAGGCAGTAATCGGTGTGGATAGCTTAGAGCCACTCTGAATCACTGGGATTCTCTGGCTAATGAATAGGGGCAATGTGCAGGAAACGCTGAGCTTTTCCTGATTGATAGTAGCAGAAGACATAGTGCACCCACGCCAAGGTTGTTGTGAACTTGGCAGCGACTTGAATGCCGGATGTTTGGGACTTAGTAGTTGTAATAAAGAATACTTGCTGTGGTGAGACTGCAGTTGATGTGTAAAATGTCAAAGCAGGGGAGAACAGTTCAAGCAGCATAGGGGCTTTATTTAGTGCATTTTATTGAACTTTGCTAACTGGAATATGTTACAGTTACAAGTTCATTGTTTTATGCATTTGTCATTTGTTGACAGTCTGTATATCTGCGTCCTGATCAAGGAGCAGCTAGGAGTCTGTCACACACATTTTCAAACTTCAGTTATGTTTAGATTTTATTTCCTAAACTGGAATTTCAAATATGTTTTAATTGAATCCTTGTTTTCTGAAATGTATACACTATCAGATGTGCACGCATAATATAATTGGCTGAAGAAAAGGAGGCATTCTTTAGAGTTTTCTATTACTTTGTTAATCAGGAAGATGAGAACGTAATCTAGATTAGTGGTGGATCTGGGACTGCATGTGGCCCTAGGAAACTTACCTTGCGGCTAAGGTTGCCAGCTTTGCTCTACAAATTTTTTTAAAAAATCCAGTCAACCTATATGTGACTGGGCATGGGTGGTAGCTGTGGTCACACAGTGGCCTCATTTCAAAGCTCTATTTTAGGCTTCACCATTGACACCCCCCCCCCCCCATATATATTCACAAATGAGCAGTGATTATATCCCTTTTGATGTCAGTAACACACAAATTATTTTTCCTCTTTGGCTTTCAGTAAATCACACAGAGCAGTGGCTTGGCCTCTCTTAATTGTCAGTAGTATCTGCAAAAATTGTTTTTACACCATATGGTTGATAGTAAAAAAACAACAGAGCTAAGATTTTACCCGAGTGGCCCTATCAGAACGGTGTAACAATCTATTTGGCTGCTTATAACATAGAGTAGAAGCAGTACATATGTAGTGTCACTTATTTCTGTGCTATATTTGTATTTCATAGAAGCACAGGGGCCCTTTTAAATATTAGCTGCTACTCGGGAGACTTGTTCAGGTTGCAAAATTTAGTCTCAGAGAAATATATTATAGATATTATTCCTATTTAAACGGACAGTAAAATACCTTGTAACTTACAAGACATTTATGTTGTCTTGCTAAGTTTAAACATTTTTAAAACAAATTATATGTTGTTTGCTGCTATTGATTTTCAATTAGCCCAACTCAATTCACCACTCACCCTATATGTAGGAGAAAATACAACAAAGATTAGTGTAAAGTGCATTGTTTTGCCTATGTTATCTGTACAAACCAATGAAGAAAATAAATGTAGCAGGGTTAGCCTTGAGAAGTATGTACTGTACATTCCCAGCTTTCAAAATTAGAAAATCTACACTTTTTCATTGTTAAATTACATGAAATGTGATAAAAAAAATATATAATGAAAGTATATTGCAAAGTTCTTTTGCAATGCATAACTAAACATTTTATATTGAAATCTCCGAAAGTACTGTGCTGTCCCTTTAAAGGGACACTGAACCCAAATTTTTTCTTTCGTGATTCAGATAGAGCATGCAATTTTAAGCAACTTTCAAATTTACTCCTATTAGCAAATGTTCTTCATTCTCTTGGTATCTTTATTTGAAAACCAAGAATGTAAGTTTAGATGCCGGCCCATTTTTTGTGAACAACCTGGGTAGTTCTTGCTGATTGGTGGATACATTCATCCATCAATAAACAAGTGCTGTCCAGGGTTCTGGACTGTCTTTTTCAAATAAAGATAGCAAGAGAACGAAGAAAAATTGATAATAGGAGTAAATAAGAAAGTTGCTTAACCATTTGAGTGCTAAGCACTTTTCCACCTGGGTGCTAAGATTTTTTAATGTTTTTTTAGTTTTTAATTTTTTGAACAATTTGTTTTTTAACTTTTTTTAAAAAAAAATCAGACCCCCAAGACTTACACTGAAAGGTTAGGCGATTACCTTTCCAATGGTGGGTCTTGGGGGTCTTTAGCTGCTTAGATGCCTGAGATACAGGCTTCTAAGCAGCATGCCCCCTTCTCCTATACTTAACATTGTTAAGTATAAATAAAGTTGCGCGGCGACGTCATTGCGTTATTACGCGTGAAGTCACCACGCAAAACGGAAAGCCCCGGCGATGCCTGTCACTCTAAAGGCACGATTGCCAGGGTAGGAACGGGTGGGAGCCCCCAGATCTCCCTCAAGGTGGGAGAGTGCTAGTGACGGCTCTGAGCCGTCATTAGCACCAGAGTGGGAAACTCTGTGACGGCTCAGAGCCGTCATTAGCACTCAAAGGGTTAAAATTGCATGCTCTATCTGAATCACGGAAGAAAAAATTTGGGTTCAGTATCCCTTTAAGTGTATAGATTTTACTGAACACCTGGTAACCCTATCTGTGACCTCTACCTTTTTCTACAAAATACGAAAGAATGTTTCAAGCACCCCCATTCAACCTATCCATAATGTATTTACTTGCACACAAAGTCAGTTTGATCACTTTTGCTTTGGAATCAATAAATGCGGGCCACCATTTGAAGATTTGTACTATATTTGTCTTAAACTGATTACCTACACATTTTTTCCCTCTATAAACAAAAAACAATACGCACTACTCATATATGTAAACATGCTTCAAACTGGTCTGATGCAGTGTGTGTCATTATACGGTCTCAAATACACATGTAGAATTTAGCCTCAGTTTTTTGTCTCCTACTTTTTTAAATTTTGCCGTAACATTTTTTTCCTCCACCGGTACAAACTTCTTCAGATAATTAGAGCTTTTTTTCTGATGAAAGTGCTGCAGGTTACATCAAGGCCGGAAACACATATGATATTTTGTTTTGGGAACATAAAGGGCCAGATAAAATGCATTGGAGGGCCTAGGCTCTTGTGCTGGACACACCTGATTTAAAGGGACAGTCTACTCCAAAAATGTTTTGTTTAAAAAGATAGATAATCCCTTTATTACCCATTCCCTAGTTTTGCATAACCAACGCAGTAATATTGATACACTTTTTACCTCTGTGATTACCTTGTATCTAAGCCTATGCAGACTGCCCCATTATCTCAGTTCTTTTGACAGACTTGCATTTAGCCAGTCAGTGCTGACTCATAAATAACTCCACGGGAGTGAGCACAATGTTATCTATATAGCACACATGAACTAGCGCTGCCTAGCTGTGAAAAACGGTCAAAATAAACTGAGATAAGAGGTGGCCTTCAAAGGCTTAGAAATTTAGCATATGAGCCTACCTAGGTTTAGCTTTCAACAAAGAATACCAAGAGAACAAAACACATTTTAAAATTGCATGCCCCATCTGAATCATGAAAGTTTTATTTTGACTAGACTGTCCTTTAAACTTTCAGTTATCCATTTACATCACTCCTGCGTGCATTACAGTTGATGTATTTTGCAGGTTATAAACACTGATAATAATTTCCTGCTAAATTAAATATTTATTCAAACATAGATATTGTTTGTACGTCTTTTCTATATGTAGTTATTTATACACCCTTGTGTTAACCACCCTCAAGAACAGCACTGTCTACACTGGTCTTTAAAGAGATCATACAGCTTTTTGCCCATCGCACCTCCTGAATCCTTCAAAACAGACCTTGTATCACATCGCTGGGGGCAGAAAAGCTAGTCTGGGATGATTGTATTTCTCCGTAGCCGTACAGTCTCCCATTTAAAGGTCATTGTATCATATTCAATAAGAGCTTCCTACCAGTCCTGTGCCTATGGCAAACATCTGCACTGAATAAAGGCCTGCTGTGTTAACAGCAGAAAAGCGGGTACCTCATTGCTATGTAACAACGAAGCGACTGAGCACTGACACAGTCCTCTTTGTGACATTGGCATCCCATGTGCAATTTGTTTTTGTCACTCAGCTGCTGACATGTGGCATTCCTTACTGTTTAATAGGAGTTTTAACCTTTCACTGCAAAATAGAGCTGCAACATGTTGTTATGTGATGTGTTCTTCTCTAGCAGCCAATGAGTTAAAATAGCATGAGTTTTAATGCAATAAAAATGTGTATTGTTAACTATTAGTGACATACAATCCCATCATGCCTTGTAATATTTGGTTCTGTGTCTGAAGTGCCTTTAACTAGGGCAGAGAAACCCGAGCAAAAGAATGCAATGTTCATTTCTCAAGTAAATTCTCTTTGTAAAATAATTATTTTATATAGTACTGTAATGTTTTAATGAAAAACTACAAATTATTATTTTTCAGCCTGAAAAGGTAAACAAACAAAAAAAAGTAGCAACATGGAAATTCTGAGCTTGAGGGTCTTATATTTTAATGTATGTGTCTCTCTTTCACATCCACAACCCTACATTGCAAGAGTGGTTTAAGGGACCTCGCAGTACTGACGAGACTTGTTAGATAATCTCACCGTAACAGTGAGCTTTAGATGACCAGGCTCTTAGTTTCAATGAAAAATATTAGTACAGCTCTTAGTTTCAATGAAAAATATTAGTACAGCTCTTAGTTTCAATGAAAAATATTAGTACAGCTCTTAGTTTCAATGAAAAATATTAGTAAGGCTCTTAGTTTCAATGAAAAATATTAGTAAGGCTCTTAGTTTCAATGAAAAATATTAGTAAGGCTCTTAGTTTCAATGAAAAATATTAGTACAGCTCTTAGTTTCAATGAAAAATATTAGTAAGGCTCTTAGATTCAATGATAAATATTAGTAAGGCTCTTGGTTTCAATTACAAATATAAGTAAGGCTCTTAGTTCCAATGAAAAATATTAGTACAAGAAATAAAATAAAGGAAATATCTAAACCAATGATGTGCATAGTGTATATATAGTCATACTCAGAAAGCCATTTTTAAAATTCGCCTTTAAGAAGTGTTCCATTTCTTGATGACTGTGAATAACATATATTTTTACGGAGTCTCTTTAAAAACACATTTTCATTCCTTGGTGGAGGTGGTATTGTTTTGTTTTGCCAGTCGTGCTCGATGGTGTATATATGTTTCAAACAAATATGTGAACTCTTGAGATATATATATATACTTATTTTTTACAGTGTTTATGGATAAAGCTGGAATTTGGTAAATACAGGTTCTAATATATATGTTTTAAAGAATAACATATCCAGTATCCCATTTTTACCTAGTATGTCTTGCCACAAACAACCCCCATAAGCAGTTTAGCAAAAAAAACCTGCTAATAGCGCTTATGTCTTAACACGTTTAATAAAGACCTAATGTGAACGGTGAAAGCTCTATACTATGCAGCATATTTCCCAGTTCCCAAGAGAGGCCTTGTTAAAAAAAAAAAAACAGATTGGCAGTTTCCGCCGCTTCTTGCATGATGGGCACCTTTCATCTTTTAGCGCAGCAATTAAGTTGCTATGCACTTACTCCCTATGTTTCCTTTTTTCATTTTGCAGCGTAACAGTTTATATGCTTGAATGTTTTGCAGACCTTTGATGGCCTTGCTCTGGATGTCCTTCCTGCACAAATACCGACTAAATGATACACACTATTAAGCCCATTTTCTGGATCAGATTTGTAGCAGAGCTTGGCAAGGCTTGAGTTTGTTTTCATGTTCTGTTTGATCACAGCCGTATGCAAATCACATTTTGCTGCAAACAACCCGCTGTTGGATATGACAGACCATTGATGGTACTGAAGGCCTCCCACTATGGAGATGGTAGGGTTGGTTAGGCTGGTTAATTAGTGCTAGGAAGAGATGATCTTGATTTAAGAAATGGTGACTAAACTGTATTTACTCTCGGTTTGCTGCAGCTGGGCTTTTAATCCCTTTCTTTTTACATATAAGAAAATCTAACAATCGGCTTTAAATCTGATGTCAAAAGAATGGTGGGGGTATCCAAAGCAGAGGGTCACCAGAAAGAGCTGCTGAATGGTTTTAAGCCCTACAGCCTACACAAAGGATCCTGACAGTCCACATTTTCTTGAAGTTTAAACTAAGTCTTTGGTAACTTTAAAAACAAGAAGAAGAAAAAAATCCCCTGCTTGCATGACTAAACCTATTGATGATTTGGATTCTAAAGCTGCTCCAAGCTGTAAGGCTAAAAATGTAATTCTCAACCAGAATAGTTTGAGTCCTTCAGAAACTTGTACTGTGACTTGGATGATTTATTGTGAAAGCCTAGGGACAGTAGTTATTGAGTGTGAGGAAAAGTACTGTGTGCGAGTTTACTAGTGTAATGTTTTATGCATGATTATATAGGCACCAAAAGGCAAAATATTCGGTCATGTTTATGTAAGACAAGAAACGAAATATTTAAAATTGTGTAGATTGGAAAATAATTAAAAAGTACAGTAAGCTCACACAGTGTTTGTTTTTATTATATATGGTAGCTGGCACTACAGCCAATTAGAAGGCTACCGTCCCCTGGATCTTTTCCTCTCTTCCCGCTCTTGAAGCAGACGAGGCCCCTCTTGCACAATTGCACCACTCCTTCAGCAAACTAAGCAGAAAATGAATGTGCACAGTATAAAGCTAATATAGTGACCAGTAGCTTTCCAATTGGCTGTACAATTCTCTACTGGATATAGGTAAAAAGAACTGACATCTTGGGGGCGACCTTTGGGAACTTTACTGGAGTAGTTTTTAATAGGTGAAATATTTTTTCTATGACGGCTATGTATGTTATTTTTAGCTAAACTCTATTGGTTAGGCACACAATACATATAGAAGGTATACAAATTGTACCATATACTAGACATGTGCATTAGTTTGTTATTCAGCCTTTGTTTCACAAATGAAAGGGACATGAAACCCAAATTTTTTTTCTTTCGTGATATAGAAAGAGAATGCAATTTTAAACAATTTTCTAATTTACTTCTATTATCTAATTTGCTTAACTCTCGTAATATCTTTTGCAGAAAAGCATATCTAAATAGGCTCAGTAGCTGCTGATTGGTGGCTGCACATAGATGCATTGTGTTATTGGCTTACCCATGTGAATTTTAAAAGTAAATTGGAAAGTTTTTTAAAATTGTATTCTCTATCTGAATCAAGAAAGAAAAAAAAAATTGGGTTTAGTGTCCCTCTGATGATGAATACGGCCCAGTTCAGCTGCATTTGAATATGTTGGATATGTTGCATATCAGTTTAGCTGCATTCGGATATGTTTGGAGCTGGATTTATTAGAGTTAAATGCAGCACATAAACAAATTCCAAATAATAAATTAATGCACAAGGCTGTCATTTACTGTCTCTTCAAGCATTGGCTGCTGAGGACAATTTCCACAAATACTTTGGAGGAAGAGACACACTTTTTTATGCAACAGAGGAAGATATTTGTTGTGTCCCATATATTGTAAATATCAACAACTAAACAGTGCAATTTATGATCTGCCTGCAATATAAATGTATTTTTATAGGTAAAATGTGTGTGGTTGTGCTGCCCATGGACATACCCCTTGAAAAACCTGAGTATAATTATCTTATCTTGCTGTGCTGAAGAATCCTGCAGGATGTGCTCCAGCTTCATTGGAGCATTGGAACAAACCGATTTCAGACTTATATTTCAGGAAAAGAGATCAAAATAAATAAAGCTCATTACATTTTTTATTTTTTTTTAAATTTTATTTTACTGAATACTACACATTTTATAGTGATTAACCATTTGAGTGCTAAGCACTTTCCCATCTGGGTGCTAAGCTGTTTTAAGGTTTTTTTTTAAATATTTTTTTTAACTCCCCCCCCCCCCCCCCCGATCCCCAAGACTTACACTGTTGGAAAGGTCTTTTCAACGGTGGGTCTTGTGGGTCTGTAGCTGCTTAGATGCCTGCAATACAAGCTTCTAAGCAGCATGCCCTCTGCTCCTATACTTAACATTGTGAATTTTAAATAAAGTTGCGCGGTGACGTCATCACGTCATTGCGCGTGACGTCACTGCGCATAACGTGAAGCCCCGGCGATGTCTGTCACTATGCAGGCCCGATCGCCAGGCTAGGAGCTGGTGGGAGTCCCCAGATCTCCCTCAAGGTGGGAGAGTGCTGAGCCGTCGTTAGCATCAGAGTGGGAAACTCTGCGACGGCTCAAAGCCGTCGTTAGCACTCAAGGGGTTAACATTTAAGTTTAGTGTCCCTTTAATGTGACCGTAAACTTGCATAAGTCAGATAGAGCATGACATTTTAAACCACTTTCAAATTTACTTCTATTATCTAATTTTTTTGGCTCTCTTGGTATCCTTTTGTTTAAAAGCATAGCTAGGTAGGCTCAGGAGCAGCAATGCACTACTGGGAGCTAGCTGCTGACTGGTAGCTGCACATGTATGCCACTTGTCATTGTCTTGTCTCACCCAATATGTGTTCAGCTAGCTCTAAGTAGTTAATTGCTGCTTCAACAAAGAATACCAAGAGAATGAAGCAAATATGTTAATATAGTAAATTGGAAAGTTGTTTAAAAGTGTAGGCTCTGCCTGAATCACAAGAAAAACAATGGGTTTCATGTCTCTTTAACAACACTATTTTTTTGTTTTTAATTAACAATATTTCTCTATATTCGCTGTAGTTTCTTCTCTGCAGATAGTTTTTTTGATAGAATGTTGAACATTGTTGTTGCATGAAGTAAATTTCCAAAGCCAGGCAAGTTATTAAAGTACAAAGGTAATTTGCCTTTCTTGCTTGCAAACGTGACATAAGCCAAATATGCTAAGATTTCTAAACACAGTTACGAGAAGTATGTTTTTGTCTATTTAAAAAGAAATAAAAACATGTATAATTCACCTTATATGAGATATGTTTCGGAAACGTTGGTTTCATTTACAGCCGTCTGAGTAATTGATCTATGTTTTTCTTTTCTTTTTTTTAAGTGTGCTACAGTTGAGTGAAAGGGAATTTGCTTCACGGAATTCTGTATACGCATACTGTTGCCTACAGCTATTTGACTACCTTTGATCTTTTTCTTGCAAGTGAGAAAATGTGATTGTTTTAGTTATGTAAATATGTTTACAATCAGTGGGTGATACTACACCCTTTATTTTTAGTAAAACAAAACTCTGTTCCCAAGGCCAAGATGATGTATTATGCAGACTGACGGGAAAAAAGGAATATGAAAAGAACATATATATTTCTTAATACGCTTTTTGTGGTAAAGGTGTTAGTGGAAGGATGCCCTACTTTAACCCTAGGATGCCCTAACTTTAACTGAAAGCTGAAAACATTTTCCACAAAAAAAGAACAATCTTAAAGGGACAGTCTAGTCAAAAGTAAATTTTTATGATTCAGATAGGTCATGTCATTTTAAGCAACTTTCCAATTTAGCTAAGCTAAACCTAGGTAGGCTCATAAACTAATTTCTAAGCCCCTGAACGGTGCCTCTTATCTGAATGCATTTGACCGTTTTTCACAGCTAGAGTGTGTTAGCTTATGTGTGTTATATAGATAACATTGTGCTCACACAACCGTAGAGTTACTTATGAGAGGGCAATGATTGACTAAAATGCAAGTCTGCAGACTGCCCCCGTAGTTCAGTTATTTTGACAGAGACTTAGATACAAGGAAATTAAAGTGATGGTAAACTTCTCTGTTGGTACACAACAGATTCGGATTCTGTAATAGCATATTTATTAAACCGCCTTAATTTTTTTAACTTTTTATATGCAATTTTATTATATTTTCAACTTATTTACAAACCGTTATAACGCTGCATCGCTCCGCCCCTTATATTTTCTTCACTGAAGACACTAGATGCGTACCTTGTTTCCCCCCTCTCTGCACGTCAGAGAATTTGCGCGCTCCCGACCCTGCTATTTTCCACGCATGCGCATTGGGTTTGTAATATTGAAAATATCAGTAAGTCTTAAAATATTTTATTTTTATACAATTTTCATATTTACCAGAACCGAAAATTGATAGTGATGGGGTGTTATTTTTTAATCTCAAATCGTGTGGAAGCGCATGCGTACCCAAAACATGCACGTGCAAATTCGTCAGAGAATTCTAAAGGCTCCTGATTGGATGCGCGTCTTGAAAGTAAAATGACATTGTGCAGGCGCATAGCCGGTAGCATAGAAGATAGCCTGTCTGGCGACAGGCTTGCTTATTGGTCCAACTTAATAAACATTGGTTATTACGTCACAGGGGGCTGAAGATGTATCTCAGAAGATGAACGGATAAATACAAGTATTCAAAGCTTTTTTAATATATTGCATTAGATGTAATTTGGTGTGTGTCAGTAAGGTAATCTATTCTGTTAATTTATATTATCGCTACATATGGAGTTTACCATCACTTTAAAGAGGTAAAAGAGTGTATGAATTATGGGTGTGCATGACTAATATTTTGACAGCTTGACAGCTGTTGCTTTCGACTTGTCGACTAGTCGATCCCACCCCCTCTTGCTAGAAAATAGGTATTAAATGCAAAATATTTTTAATGTAATTGTAAAATGTTCTTTTTTTAATTTATTTTTTAAAACCTAGTCAACAACCCCAATACGTGAACAAAAAACAATCTGCAAAGCGCATCCATGCAAGTTTTTATTTAACAAAAACATCAACTATTTGGCAAAGTCCATATTATTTTAATGAATTGTTCTTGTTAAAGTCAACGTTGTTTCAGCACGCACAGTGTCACATTGCCGTTGTCTTACTGTAAAAGCTGCAATGGATGTTTGTTGCTGTTCTTTTTCTTTCTCTGTCGCTACCAATGCAGACAGGTGTTTGGTTTTTAGGTGGCTTAACATGGAAGTCGTGGAATTATTGTACTGCAATTGCACGCTGCAAATGTTGCACTTAACTGCCTTTTCATGTAGTTTTTCAAAATATTTCCAAGCAGGACTTTTTCTTGAAGATGCCATTTTTTGCAAAATGTGTTTCATCTATGAGTACGAAATAACACGTCATCATAACTGCCGCCAAGTGAGACAATCCGCAATCGGTAGTAGGCTTAGGCTACGGGCTGGTTAGCTGGCTACGGCTGTTTTTGACTATCAAAATATAGCAAAATTTAATATATCATTAATCGACTAATGCCGTACTAGTCGAAAAATGCGATACCTATCGACTAATCGATCAGTCGACTAGTCTAACTCAGCCCTAGTATTAATATAACTGTATTGGTTATGGAAAACTGGGAAATGCGTAATAATGGGATTATCTATATTTTTAAACAATAAAAATCCTGGAGTAGACTGTCCCTTTAAGTTAGAGAGTAGCAGATTCAGGAGAAATGTGAGGAAGCATTTTGTTTTTTACAGAAAGGGTGGTGGATTCATAGAATAAACTTTCAATAGAGGTGGTAAACAAAGAGACTGTGAAATAATTTAAAAATGCCTGGGACATGCATAAGGCTATCCGAAGAGCACAGTAACATGTAATATGGGTAGACTTGATGGGCCTTTTTGGTTGTTATCTACTGTCAAATTCTATGTTTCTATGTTTCAGATCCCTTTAATTGAACATACAACATCTTCAGGTACCATCAAATGTTTAATCATGTGCAGAATTCAAACATTGCAATATGCTTTCATTATGTATTGTATCCCATCTTGTAATTTAGCTTTCCAATTCCTGGTAGAAGAGGAAGTGCAGATTCTATACTTAAAGGGACACTCAGGTTTTATTAAATTTCCATGATTCAGATACAGCATGTAATTTTAAACAACTTTCCAATTTACTTCCATTAAAAAAAATGTGCACAGTCTTTTATATTTACACTTTTTTTGAGTCACCAGCTCCTACTGAGCATGTACAAGAACTCAGACTATACATGCTCATGCATTTGTGATTGGCTGATTTCTATCACATGGTACAGGGGGAGTGGAAATATACATAACTTTGAAATGTGTTAGAAAAGAATCTACTACTCATTTGAAATTCAGAGTAAATGCTTTGTATTGTCTTGCTATCTTGCATTTGTTGATTATGCAAATCTACTGTGTTTACTGGTCCTTTAAAGGGACACTGTACCCAATTTTTCTCTTTCGTGATTCAGATAGAACATGAAATTTTAAGCAACTTTCTAATTTACTCCAATTATCAAATTTTCTTTATTCTCTTTGTATCTTTATTTGAAATGCAAGAATGTAAGTTTAGATGCCGGCCCATTTTTGGTGAACAACCTGGGTTGTCCTTGCTGATTGGTGGATAAATTCATCCACCAATAAAAAACTGCTGTCCAGAGTGCTGAACCAAGAAAAAAGCTTAGATGCCTTCTTTTTCAAATAAAGATAGCAAGAGAATTAAGAAAAATTGATAATAGGAGTAAATTAGAAAGTTGCTTAAAATTGCATGCTCTATCTAAATCACAAAAGAAAAAAATTTGGGTTCAGTGTCCCTTTAAAGGGATGTTAAACAGTAAATACATGTAAGACATAATGATGTATTCAAAGCAAAGATTAGCCATAGAGATGTAGATGTTTTTTTTTTCAATTATATTAGTTGTTTAAATATTGAAAATGATAAGTGTTAAGGTTTTGCTTCTAGAAGAAAAAAAAATGTGCGCTGACATATTTGAGCTAGATTTCTATTTATCTCTGTTAATTTGTTTGGACAGTCTTTTATTGCCTGTTTTTATATGTGTCCCTATTTGTCCACAGCAGGAAAGATAGATAAGAGGAAACAAGCTAAAAACCATGTCAGCGCCCATTACTTTATAGAAACTCAGTGGAGTTTAGAAAACTGTTAAATTACAGGAGAAAGGGACAATCTATATGTTTTTTAACTACACACAAATCCCCAAGGCAGAACATGCTGTGATCTGATATGTCATTCCAGAAAATGCAGCATGTCTGCAGAAAGAACTGGACACATGCTGGAACTGTAATCACTTTTGCTTTGCAGTGCTGCTCTACCTCAGACTGTTATCTTCAAAGGGCACTGTGCTCTGGCTGCACAGTGTAGGTTTTCCTTAACACTGCAGCCAGAGTGAAGCACTGTTTGAAGAGAACAGTCAAATACAGTGCAGTGCTGCAAAATGGCAGCACATTGATTGATGATGGCTCCACCCATTATGTGTGACTCCTGAATGTAATATTAAAAGACTTTAAATAGTGCTTTATTCTCCAGTTAATAAACACATTTAATAATAGTAGAAAATTGAAAAGTATCTTAAAATTGCATATTCTATGTCCCTTTAGGTAAAATCCCTTATTTGGAATGAACTGAGCACTCACTGTCATGAGAGCATCTAGGTATCTATCAGTTACTGATCACAGTAACTGCCAAAGTTGAAATAATCAACATAACATTTTAGAATCACTCTAAAGGTTTTGTTGATCCCGGATTGTTTATAGCAGAGTGTACTGAGAACATATACATATGTTATTTACATTTATGGCCCTGTGTTTGACCTTCAAAGGCTACTTGTATTTAGAAGGGAATAAGGACTCTGTTCAGACTAAATAAAATCACCCTTCGGGGATTATGATCACATTTATATTTGCCTTTTATAGATAAGGTATCAGTGATTTAGGGTTCTGTGTAAGGCGACTTAATAGCTGTTCTCATTCTATAATGTTTATGAAAAATCTCCATTTGTTTTTGCAAAGTTATGTAAAAGGCACAGTAAAGACCTTGAGATTTGTATATACAATTTTTAGTTCTGTGTTATGAAACAACTTTTAAATATATTTACATTATTTATTTTGCACCCTTTTCATTCAATGTAGCTCTAAACATAATGCATCTGCTGACTTCTGAAGGCTATAACCCTGCTACATATCCGTCTTTCATTGGCTTTATAGATAACAACTGCTAAACAATTCACTTATACTAACTTTACTACTGTAACTAGCCTTGTGTTCTGCTGACTAAAGCCCAGATTGGCTCCTCCAAATAATGGGTGGGGTTTGGCTATTGAAAAATAATTGCAGTAAAAAAGAAGTTAATTTGTTTTAAAAACATTATGGCTCGGCAGATGTGTTATTACTCCACCGGTAAGAAAGCACTCCCTCTTACACATTCAGGACCAGAGCTCTGCTTATCACTATATCCGCTGGACGGTTCTTAAGTGATACAAAGCGACAACACCGATGTGTGTATAGAGGTACCAGTAGATGATTCCTAAAGCCCATAGAAAATGTCTAATTATACTCATTATCTTGAAAGTGTAATCTTATGTTATCTTACAATGTTTATATTAAAAGATGTAATTTATCTATGTCCCTTTACATTTTGACTGGAATGTCCCTTTAAGCACAAGACTATATGGAGAAACCCCCCCCCCTCCATAAAAAACAAATATTTAAAAATACACCTATAGATGCAAGAAGTGATGTGAAAGGATCATCTATAAATGTGTGTTTTCATAAACCATTTAAAAAACCTAAAGCCGGAGATAGTCTACGTGAGATATGAAGTCCCATAGAGATGCAAGGAAAGGGCTAGAAGTGTCAGTAGGAGATAACGAGAGAGAACAAAAAGGTGTAAGCAATGTGCAGGGGACACTATCTGATTTCATGTAGGAAACAAGTCTATTCTTGTCCTTTTCTTTATTATCAGGGATTTTACTCATTTTTTTTTAAAGAAATAAAAACTGTAGTGGAGCTGACTGTGTTTCAGAGGTGAATTAAAAAGACATGAAACCCATTTCCCCCCGTTTTGTTATTCAGATAGAAGCAAATTGGAAAGTTGTTTAAAATGGTATGTTCTATTATCAAATTTCCTTTGTTCCATTGGTATCTTTTGTTGAGGGATCAGCAATGCACTACTGGGAGCTAGTTGCACACATTGGATGAGCCAATGACAAGAGGCATAGACATGCAGCCATGAATCAGCAGCTTGCTCCCAGTAGTGCATTGCTGCTCTAAACCTACCTAAGTATGCTTTTCAATAAAGGATTCCAAGAGAAGAAAATTAGAAGTAAACTGGAAAGTTGTTTAAAATAGCATGTTCTATCTGAATCATGAGTTTAATTTTGGCTTTACTGTCCCTTTACTTACTTGGTATTGCACTATGACAATAGGACACAATGAATTAGTCTAGCTGTGCCCACAAAGTCTAGTAGCACAATTAAAATTTAGCTTGTAGGGAAACCACGCAAGGAACACAATAAATACTGGTACCTGATATTTATATTCAAGAAATAAAGTGTATGCTGTCCTGTCCATAACAATTCCCCAGAAGCATGTGGTGGTGTTGCAAGAAACAATATGGGTATGCAACGTTCACAACTTTAGCAGCTGTATTACCCGGAATTGCAGTTAAAAAAAAGCGCAAGTGCCTTGTTCTCACAGATCTTTGCCTAACCCAGCTAAGAAAGGTCTTTATCTGCCTATAGAGAGCTTCCTATGTAAGCAGATTAACAAAGACAGCTGCACTCACAAAAACTCTATCTAAATGAGTTTGTTGCTATTGATTCTACATCAGAACATCACATAACAAAATGTTACAGACAACTGTAGCACAACAGGGTGCAGGTTGATATATTGTTATACACTTAAACTAAAGTTACTAAATTATTTAACTATAATTTCAGATTTGGTTTTACAAATCTTCCCTACGCTGATTGGGCTTTTTTGGTCACTTCATATGATGTTGCTTAAAATGATATAAAAGTGCAAAAATAAACTGTTCTAGTTAGTTAGATTTAAATTATTGCACTATGACTTTAGATAACAGACAGCTAGATTACGAGCTTTGCACTATGAGAGAAAAAGCATCGTTATGCTTTATAATGATGCTTTCTCTAACATTGGTGTGTCCGGTCCACGGCGTCATCCATTACTTGTGGGAAATATTCTCCCCCACAGGGAAAGGCAAGGAGAGCACACAGCAAGAGCTGTCCATATAGCTCCCCCTCTGGCTCCGCCCCCCAGTCATTCTCCTTGCCGCTCTGAACAAGTAGCATCTACCACGGGGATGGCGAGGAGTTTGTGGTGTTAGTTGTAGTTTTTTATTCTTTTGCCAAATTCTACAAATTTGATACTTTTGCTTCTTCGGAGGCTATTTTTGGGAGAAAGGTTTTGCAAGCCGTGGTGCCTTCTGTTTAGGTAACCTGATTTGCTCCCTCCCTTCATCCGTGTCCTAAAGCTTTGGTATTGGTTCCCACAAGTAATGGATGACGCCGTGGACCGGACACACCAATGTTGGAGAAAACAGAATTTATGCTTACCTGATAAATTACTTTCTCCAACGGTGTGTCCGGTCCACGGCCCGCCCTGGTTTTTTAATCAGGTTGAAAAAAATTTCTTTATACACTACAGTCACCACGGCACCCTATGGTTTCTCCTTTTTCTCCTAACCGTCGGTCGAATGACTGGGGGGCGGAGCCAGAGGGGGAGCTATATGGACAGATCTTGCTGTGTGCTCTCCTTGCCTTTCCCTGTGGGGGAGAATATTTCCCACAAGTAATGGATGACGCCGTGGACCGGACACACCGTTGGAGAAAGTAATTTATCAGGTAAGCATAAATTCTGTTTTTTCCCTTACGCCGCTATTACAAGTCTTGTAGCTATAGGTGTACCGCACACCTTTTTGGCCATCACGCAACGTCAGTACTGCACTTTTAAAAAATTCCTTTTTCAATGGGTCTTCCATAGCGCCGGTATTACGAGTTTTGCCTGGGAGGCCAAAAAGTGAGCCTAAAAGCACAGGTACAGCCTAAAAGCACAAGATCCGTACCGCCATCTAAAGTCAGTAGTTATGAGTTTTACGTTGCAAAGCTTTATCATAAAACTCATATACTAACACTCGTACACTAACACCCATAAACTACCTATTAACCCCTAAACCGAGGCCCTCCCGCATCGCAAACACTAATAAATTTGCATAAAGAAAAAGGGAGAAGCACTCAACCTGGGAACGAACAATAGCATAATAGCTTGTTCTATGGCTAATTACCACCCAAGAAGAAGCTTCTTTTTGCTCAACATGTGCCTTTCATAGAGAACTCTCCTGAAGCATATCAGTCTGATCTTGACCATATCAGTCTGACCCTGACCATATCAGTCTGATCCTGATTTGGCCTATTGTGGGCCTCGTCAGTGAGGTGCAGCCATATCCTTCTAGGCACACTGAGCAACTCGTCCACGTCTGGATTCCCGCATCTCACTTAGGGCTGATTGGATCAGCCAATAGGATGAAAGCTCAAACTTACTGGCTGATTGCAACAGCCAATAGGATTTTTCCCCTTTAATTCCTATTGGCTGATAGAATTCTTTCAGCCAATCGGAATGTAAGGGACGCCATCTTGGATGACGTCACTTAAAGGGAAACTTCATTTTTCAGCGGATTTCGTAAGAAGAGGATGCTCCGCGCCGGATGTCTTGAAGATGGACCCGCTTCGCGCTGGATGGATGAAGATAGAAGATGATGCCGTCTGGATGAAGATAGAAGATGATGCCGTCTGGATGAAGACTTCTGCCCGCTTGGATGAAGACTTCTGCCGCCTGGATGAGGATGGATGTCGGGTCTTCAAAAACTGTAAGTGGATCCTTGAGGGTTAGTGTTAGTTTTTTTTAAGGGTTTATTGGGCTGGTTTTATTTTTAGATTAGGGTTTTGGGCAATGTAAAAGAGCTAAATGCCCTTTTCAGGGCAATGTTTAGCTAAGGTTTATTTAGATTAGTTTTTATTTGGGGGGTTTGGTTGTGTGGGTTGTGGGTTTTACTGTTGGGGGGTTGTTTATATTTTTGTTTACAGGTAAAAGAGCTGATTTCTTTGGTCAATGCCCAGCAAAAGGCCCTTTTGAGGGCCATTGGCAGTTGAGTGTAGGCTAGATTTTTATTTATTTTTTGGGGTGGACTTTTTATTTTGATAGGGCTATTAGATTAGGTGTAATTTGTTTTTATTTTTGATCATTTTGTTTTTTATTTTGTGTAATTTAGTGTGTTTTTTTGTAATTTAGATAATGGTATTAAATTATTTTATTTTATTGTAATGTTAGGTTTTATTGTAAGGCAGATTAGGTTTTATTTTACAGGTAAATTTGTATTTATTTGAACTAGGTAGTTAGTAAATAGTTAATAACTATTTACTAACGTTTCTTATATTTGAACTTCTCTTTTAAATTATCGTTTAGAGTAGTCAAATTGTACTCCTATTTCTTTTTTTCCTGGGATTCAATTTACAACCCTAATAGTAACAGATCTATAAGTTTTGGTACACAGAAATAATATAATAACATCTTTCAATTCTTTATATACTTAAATTCTGTGCTGCTTTTTACTTCGCCAAGGGGCTTCTTATGCAATAAATCAGTCAGAGAAAATCTCTTATCACTAGCCTTATATATACCCTTATTATCACGTGAGGAATAAAGCCTGAGACGTTTATATAGATACTTTAAGGCTTTTTTTTCATTATCTTTATACCTATATCAGGGATTTTAACTCGCCGCAACCTTAATTATGTATAGGCATCAGATAGAACACATTCAAATTTTCTTTTCTAGTATCTTCAGGGACTGAGGAATAATATGTTAACAGGGCATTAGTAATACATATTCTCTTACGTCATCACATACCTCTTTAAGTGTGGCTGCTTTAAATTAGCTTTGCATAGAATTCAATTTGATCATATATTTAAAAAGCCTTTAACAATCTTTCAAACCCCAGAAGGATCTTTGGTTTTTGACCATATATACGCCCCTATGACTACTTGATAACTGTGACTTATAACAACCTCTATTGTACCCCAATATAACGTGGCTTTACACATAAGGGGTGGTACCTAAGACGTTTATATAAATACTTTAAGGTTTTTTACATTACCTTTATTCCTTTATCAGGAATTTTGACTTGCAAAAACCTTAATTTATATATATTGAGGTAAAAGCAAGAAATTCAAACTCTCTTTTCTACCAAATTCAGAGACTAAGGGATAATATATTAAAGATGCATTAGTAATACATATTCTCTTACATCATCACATACCTTACCATGTATTTAAGTAACCACTATCAAGCTTTCCAACCCCTAAAAGATCTCTAGTTTTAACCATATATACGCCCCTCTTTAAGGATTTTTACCTTATCCTTATTCCTATATTAGTAATTTTAACTTGCGTTAACTTGCGTACTCCGTAATTTATATATAGGCGTGGGACAAAAAGCTTTCAAGCTTTCTTTTCTAATACATTCAAAAACTAAGGGATAATCTGTTAACATAGCATCAATAATACATATTCTCCTACATCATCACATATCTCCTTAAATTAAACTGCTTTAACTTATTTTTACATAGGATTCAGTTTTGTCATACATTTAAGTGGCCAGTAACAACTTTTCAAGCCCGAAAAGGATCTTCTGAGTTTTGCCCCTATATATATGCCTCTATAATTATTTAATGACTGTGACTTAAAAAAAGCAAACTCTATTGTGCTCCAGTATAGAATAGCTAGTATTAATATAATATTATCTGTGCAATACTTTCATTTATTCCACAAGAAAATAGATCAAGATTAGCCAGATATATCAGTTCTTCAAACAATAGTTTGCTGGTCCTCTAGGGTTATGGTCTTTTATACACCCCCTTAGCATCTGGGAATAACCCTGTCCTTTATAGCCGAGCTTCAGGTATAAAGTTTAAACTTTTATATGGGGATCAGAAGGATATCCTGCACAATGTCCCCTTCTTTATTACCTGTTAGATTCTTTTTTCCTTCGTTGCCCTTTCTGGGTCCCCTCTAGAAAAAAAGGCAGGATCTTTTACCTCCTGTACAATTGTTCCAATTTAAGGGTCCCAGCCGGGCGAACTAAACAGAGTCAAGGGGGATTCAATCGTTAAGAATAAGGGGTATGTAGTATACTCAAAAAAAAAAAAGTCTGAGAGGGAAGAGAAAAAAAAGAATAGAGCCTTGCAAAAGTAAAGTTTAAATTTCAAACCGTGTCTCAATACGAAGGTGCTTCCTTATTCCTGCCGACTTGCTGTTTTGCGGCGTAAGCGCCAGAGGTAGGACCTTGCATCAAATTCATCCAGCATCGGCTTCAGCTTTTCCTCTGCGAGGTCGGAGCAGTAGGCCCGAATCCCTCCGTGCCTACACTCTCACCTACCAGCGAGATGCTTGGCCTCTGGGTATTATGACTTTTATCCGGTCTTGTCAACCTCTGGTATAGCCTTGACACTTTGTCTTGTCTGAGTTTGTTTTCCAGGAGCACCTTCAATCTGTATCTTTGATACTTGCTTTCCTTTTCGGTTCACGGTAGGTAGTTGTGCGGCCACTGCCACTGCATAAACCGCTGTAGCGACTTCCACCGCCCTGGTTGTTGTCCCAGCTATTGCCCGGATCTGCCCTCGTGAACCGCAGGGCTAAAGGGCTTTGGGCGTGGGGTGAATGTTTAGATGGCTCTCGTGCTTGCTGCAAACACACGCAGCAGGTTACGATAGCTCCTCCTCAACCGGAAGTCAATCTCAGTGTCTTTCATACACCTGTTACGCCGCTTCCTGTGTCACACATAGCCGCTATCTCACATAAGGTATCACTATACACAGCACACAGTTGTCTGGTGTTGTGTCGGAT
Organism: Bombina bombina; assembly: GCF_027579735.1. Lineage (NCBI taxonomy): Eukaryota > Metazoa > Chordata > Amphibia > Anura > Bombinatoridae > Bombina > Bombina bombina. The sequence continues at coordinate 58,675,586 of NC_069507.1, read as the reverse complement.
TCTCGATTTTGATAGATCACCAGTTTCGACACAACACCTGTTACTATTTACTAACTAATCTACATAGTTAAAATAAATGCAAACTTACCTGCAAAATAAAAATAAAACCTAAGATAGCTACAATGTAACTTGCAGCTAACTTAGGGGTTTTTTTACAGGTAAGTTTGTATTTAGTTTTAAATAGGAATTATTTAGGTAATAATTGTAAGTTTAATTTAGATTTATTTTAATTATATTTAAGTTAGGGAGGTTAGGGTTAGGGTTACATTAGGGTTAGGTTTACGGGTTAATACATTTATGTAGTGTTAGTGATGTGGGAGGCCAGAGGTTTAGGGGTTAATAACTTTAGTATAGTGGCAGCGACATTGGGGACGGCAGATTAGGGGTTAATAACTGTAATGTATGTGGCGGCGATGTCAGGGACGGCAAATTAGGGGTGTTAAGACGTGGTTTTTATGTTGGGGTGTTAGGTTTAAACATAAATTTTTCTTTCCCGATAGACATCAATGAGGCTGCGTTACAGAGCTTTTGTTTTCGCGATCGCAGTTGTTAGGCTTTTTTTTTTTTTGCCGTCTCTCCCCATTGATGTCTATGGGGAAAAAGTGCATGAGTACGTCAAAGCAGCGCTTGTATTTCGGTGCGGTATGGAGCTCAACGTCACCATATCGCCCGCACAAGCCTACTTTTTAAAAACCTGTAATAGCAGCGCTATAGGGAGGTGAAATAACGACGCTTTTTAATTTCCCTATAGCACTCAAAATTTGTAATCTAGCTGAGTGTGTTTATTCTCTGCAAAGGGAGAGCCAGTGACAAAAGACATATCTGTGCAGCCACCAATCACCAGCTAGCTTACAGTAGTATAGGATATGTACATATTATTTTCCAACAAAGGATATAAAGAGAACAAAGTACTTTTTATAAAGAAATGTATTAAAACTACATGCTCTATCCAAAGCGTAACAAAAGAAAAGAGGAAAAGGAGGTGCAGACTCCTCTAAGTGTAGATTGTAAAAGGTTGCCAATATTTAATAAGATAAAAGTATCTCTTTTACATTAAAAAACCTCAAACAGTTATGAAGTATGTTAAAAACATCAGAATAAATGCACCCTCTAAGTGCTGAAGGGAGACACACGGGGGAATGACATGTACTTTTCTAGAAGATGAAAACAGTCTCAAAGTTCCATTAACAAATCGGTAATACTCCTACCACTCCGATTCAGTAGATGGTCCACACTGGGGGACATACAGGTTACAAAGTTGCAAAACGTCACCAATTCCATATCGCTTACTCTAAGTGCCAGCTTCAAGGATAGCAGGGGTGTCGTGGCGTGTAGATGGTGTGCATGGCCTTACACGTTTCGTAGGGGAACTCCCTACTTCGTCAGAGGCTGCCCACTCATGGATGATACCGTCTTTGTTGCCTTGAAGATCATCAGTAGCAGTGAATGGGTTAAACCAAATTGTGCAAGTTTAATTTTGACCTTCTTATTCCTTTAATCGGCCAATACCGAGATGAGTGAAAATCACCAGTTTGTGGCGCTCTGTAATGGATAGTTACTTGTAGTTTTCATGACAACCTACAAACCTTTATATGGTTTTCACACAGTTACAAACTTGTATATGCAGTTCCAAAAAGACAATATAATAGCACTTACACTGAATTTCAAATTATCAGTTTATTTTTATTTTTTGCTTCTCCTTCCAACCATGCCCACTATATAATGTGACAGCTATCAGCCAATTACAGACTCATATATGTATACACTGTGTACTCTTACACATGCTCAGTAGGAGATGGTGCCTATTGGCCATATATAAAGACTGAACATAAATTGGTAATCAAAATAAACTGGAAAGGTTTTTTTTTAATTGCATGCTCTGTCTAAACCATGATAGTTTATTTTTTACTTTAAAGGGCCAGTCTGCACCAGAATTTTTATTGTTTAAAAAGATAGATAATCCCATTATTACCCATTCCCCAGTTTTGCATAAACAACACAGTAATATTAATAAACATTTTACCTCTGTGATTGCCTTGTATCTAAGCCTCTGCAGACTGCCCCTTATTTCAGTTCTTTTGACAGACATGCATTTTAGCCAATCAGTTGTTAAATCCTATGTAACTCCACGGGCGTGAGCACAATGTTATCTATATGGCACACATGAACTAATGTCATCTAGTTGTGGACAAATGTCAAAATGCATTCAGATAAGAGGTGACCTTCAAGGGCTTATAAATTTGCATATGAGCCTCCTAGGATTAGCTTTCAACTAAGAATACCAAGAGAACAAAGTAAAATTGATGATAAAAGTAAGTTGTTTAAAATTACATGCCCTATCTGAATCACAAACGTTTATTTTTTATTAGACTGTCCCTTTAAATACAGACAAGCAGATTACAAGATTGTTTTATTAGCTTTAATTTTCTCCAAAGCCAGTTGAGCTAATATGGCTTTACATGTGTATTCTACATTGTATTAAAGGGACACTCAGGTCAAATTAAACTTTCATGATTCAGATACAGCATGTCATTTTAAACAACTTTCCAATTTACTTTCAATAAAAAAAATATGCACACTCTTTTATATTTACACTTTTTGAGTCACCAGCTCCTACTGAGCATGTGCAAGAATTCACAGCATATACTGTACGTATATGCATTTGTGATTGGCTGATGGCTGTCACATGGTACAGGGGGAGTGGAAATAGACATAACTTTGAAATTTGTTAGAAAAAAATCTACTATTCATGTGAAGTTCAGACTAAGTGCTATTGTATTGTCTTGTTATCTTACGTTTGTTAATTATGCAAATCTACTGTGTTTACTGGTCCTTTAAAATAAAAAAATAAGATATTTTCATGAGTTTGTCACAGTACAAATTTCACATAAAAGTATATCCTGTTTATCTAATGCCTTGGCACCCATAGGACAAAACAAATAAATAATATTCTTGCAACATTAACCTAAAGGGCCTGCACAGAAGCCCTGACCTTGCCCATAACCTGCAAGGCCACACCAAACAACCGTTCTGATTCCTTTCCCGGACGCCAGGTCATGCCCCTGGATCACCCAGACTCCATGACTCAAGAAAAAAAAATTGATTTAGAAGTTAAGATTATTTGATAATAAACATACAAAGCTAGTGCCAAAAGTAAGTTGAGACACTGGAGGAAATCTCGGAGTTCTGCTGACTTTCTAAACTATAAGTTCATCTTATTCAACCCAAAACGTCTGTTCTCCACATTCAATACTCTTCTCCGCCCACCCCCACCTCCCACCACAACTCTCTCAGCCCAAGATTTTGCCAGCTACTTCAACAACAAAATTGACTCCATCAGAACTGAAATCAGCTCTCAACATACTACCGGTCTCCCACCCCCTCAAAAGGTTACAATCATCCAAAACCCACATTGCCATAAATGTAGCTCTTTTTCCCCTGTTACAGAGAATGAAGTTTCTGCCCTTATACTATCCTCTCACCTCACTACCTGTCCCCTCGACCCCATCCCCTCACAACTACTCCCCTCCCTCTCTTCTACCCTTACCCCTATACTCACACACATCTTCAACCTCTCCCTCAGCACTGGTGTAGTTCCCACATCTCTTAAACATGCATTAGTCACACCTATCCTCAAAAAACCTCTCGATCCAACCTCCCCATCCAACTACCGCCCTATTTCCCTACTAACTCTTGCCTCAAAGCTTCTTGAAAAACTAGTATATGCACGTCTATCCCATTTCCTTACATTAAACTCCCTCCTTGACCCACTGCAATCTGGATTTCGCACCCCTTCACTCAACAGAGACCGCAATTGTTAAGGTTACCAACTATCTACTTACAGCAAAATCAAAAGGCCACCTCTCTCTACTTATCCTCCTTGATCTGTCAGCAGCTTTTGATACTGTCGGCCACCCTCTTTTGCTCTATACCCTCCAATCCTTCGGCATCTGTGACACAGCTTTCTCTTGGTTCTCTTCCTATCTGTCTAACCGTACCTTTTAGTGTAGCCTTCTCTGGGGTATCCTCTGCCCCGTTACCTCTTTCTGTTGGGGTACTGCAAGGCTCTGTCCTCGGTCCCCTTCTCTTCTCAATCTACACGTGCTCACTAGGTTCCTTAATAAAGTCCCACGGGTTTCATTATCATTTGTATGCCGACGATACACATCTACCTCTCTGCACCAGAATTATCTCTTTCCTTGCTAACCCGTGTAACTAACTGTCTCATATCTCATCTTGGATGTCCTCTCACTACCTCAAGCTAAATCTCTCCAGAACTGAGCTCCTTATTTTCCCCCTTCTTCAAAAATCTCCACCCCCCATGTCTCTATAACTGTTGAGAACTCCATCATTACCCCAACCTCACATGCCCGATGTCTTGGGGCACACTTGACTCAGATCTTTCTTTCACTCCTCACATTCAGTCCTTGGCTAAAGCCTGCCGCTTCCACATTAAAAACATTGGTAAAATTAGACATTTCCTTACACAAGACACAACAAAGATTTTAATCCACGCTCTCATCCTTTCCCACCTTGACTACTGCAACTCTATCCTCTCTGGTCTCCCTAGCTGCCGCCTAGCTCCTTTAAAATCCATAATAAATGTCTCTGCCAAGCTCATCTTCCTTGCATGGCGCTCTTCATCTGCCGCACCTCTCTGCCAATCCCTTCACTGGCTTCCTCTTGTCTCCAGGATTAAACACAAAATTCTTACTCTGACACACAAAGCCCTCTATTGCATTGCTCCCCACTACATCTCCCAGACCTTGTCTCCAGATACCCTCCCTCCCACCCCCTTCGCTCCTCTCATGATCTCCTCCTCTCTTGTTACCTCCTCACATTCCCGTCTACAAGATTTCTCAAGACTGGCTCCCATCTTATGGAACTCTCTGCCTCACTCCACAAGAATCTCCTCTAGTTTTAAAAGCTTCAAGTGCTCCCTGAAGACTCTACTATTCAGAGACGCTTACAACCTACACTAACCTTCCTATCTCCACTGCTATCCCCTTAAACCCCATAGCATGTATGTAAGCCTATGAGCCCAGCTGTTTGTAGTCCACCTTCATAAGGGCCGACTACAACAGTGCAACTCTCGGCAGGACCCTTCAACCATTTGATCCCTGTAATCGTTTTTTTATATACCACCCATGTTCATAGCGCTGCGGAACCTGTTGGCGCTCTACAAATACCTGATAATAATAATAATAAAGATAGTAGTCTTGTAATAGTGGTGACATATGGCATTTCTGAAAGTATTCTATTGAATTTTTGCTGCATGATGATTGGCTGCTCTAATCATTACTTTCTTTGAATCATGTCATGATGTTATGCTTTATCTGTACCTCTGCTGAGGCAATTAGAAATGTAAGGCAGATGCAAAGGATTGTGGTACCTGTACTAAACGTGATTCTTGCCAGGCTGCGCATGCGATGCAATGATATCCTCCACCCGCTACTGTCTTATGTCTGGTGATCACGCTAACATTATCTGCTTCATTGGCTTCATTGGTGGACTTGTATAAACTCCATAAGCAGAGTTAGGTTTGTGGTCTGGCAGCTGTAAATATGTTTTTGTTTTTTTTACACTGGGGGCAAATTTGATTCTAGAGATCTATATCAGGCCTTGACCTTCCCTCTAGATTTCCTTAACCTTCTTTGGGGATGGGGTCCTTGCCTAGGAAACTGAGCACTGACAGTATGTAACTTATAGAATCAGTAAAGGATTCAGCAGAATGACATAAGACATGAAACACGTAACCTTTCTGTAGCTTGCAGTTCATTTTCTTGATCTTCCTCCCTGTTATTAAACAGAAGACATTGTGAAGCTGACATGTCCAAGTGTCTTAGGCCAGAGGAATAATTAATAGCAGGCAGCGTGTAGTTAGAATCCTTCTGTAGTAATTGAAAGTTGAACTTGTCTCTGATCTCACCAGTGGTATCCATTATGCCAAGAAATTTAAACTTTGGAACACTGTGACAGATTGGTTCCCTGTTGTAATAATCTAGGCATGTCTCTTTCTTCACACACGGCTGACACCCATCTTCAAAAAGAATTTATAGCAAAAATGGAGTAGTTGCCTTTTTCACTATTTCTTTAATGCACACTGACACTATTGCATTGTCCTCTTCTGATTTATGACTCAAAATGTTTCAGACAAATTTAAAAATTGTTTGGTTCTGAAACTATAACTTTGGTTTGGAAAGAAAATATTTGTACTTGACATAGGGTTTAATACAAAAAATTAGGGGAGCCGCCTTGGAGCATGAAAATCTGTCTGCTTGTTCACAGATTTCCCTGTGAGTTTCCAATTTTTAAGTTTAGCATTGGATGCTTTAATGTTTGCTTTTAATAACCTACCAATAAAGAACATAAAACTGCAGAAAGAAAAACGATTAGAGCATTTTATTTTTGCATTATTACTTGCATACAACTATCTATCGCCTAGATTTAGAGTTCTGCGTTAGCCGTCCAAACCAGCGTTAGGGGGTCCTAACGCTGGTTTTGGCCGACCGCTGGTATTTAGAGTCTTGTAGGTAAGGGTCTAACGCTCACTTTCCAGCCGTGACTTTTCCATACCGTAGATCCCCTTACATCAATTGCGTATCCTATCTTTTCAATGGGATCTTTCTAACGCTGGTATTTAGAGTCTTGGCTGAAGTGAGCGTTAGAAATCTAACGACAAAACTCCAGCCGCAGAAAAAAGTCAGTAGTTAAGAGCTTTCTGGGCTAACGCCGGTTTATAAAGCTCTTTACTGTGCTCTAAAGTACACTAACACCCATAAACTACCTATGTACCCCTAAACCGAGGTCCCCCCACATCGCCGCCACTATAATTACATTTTTTAACCCCTAATCTGCTGACCGTACACCGCCGCAACCTACATTATCCCTATGTACCCCTAATCTGCTGCCCCTAACATCGCTGACACCTACATAATATTTATTACCCCCTAATCGCCCCCCCCCAACGTCGCCGCTACCTACCTACACTTATTAACCCCTAATCTGCCGACCAGACCTCGCCGCCACTATAATAAATGTATTAACCCCTAAACAACCTCACTCCCGCCTCAAAAACCCTATAATAAATAGTATTAACCCCTAATCTCCCCTCCCTAACATCGCCGACACCTAACTTCAAGTATTAACCCCTAATCTGCCGACCGGACCTCACCGCTACTATAATAAATTTATTAACCCCTAAAGCTAAGTCTAACCCTAACCCCCCTAAGTTAAATATAATTTAAATCTAGCAAAATAAAATAAATCTTATTAAATAAATTATTCCTATTTAAAGCTAAATACTTACCTGTAAAATAAACCCTAATATAGCTACAATATAAATAATAATTACATTGTAGCTATTTTAGGATTAATATTTATTTTACAGGCAACTTTGTATTTATTTTAACCAGGTACAATAGCTATTAAATAGTTAATAACTATTTAATAGCTACCTAGTTAAAATAATTACAAAATTACCTGTAAAATAAATCCTAACCTAAGTTACAATTAAACCTAACACTACACTATCAATAAATTAATTGACTAAACTATCTACAATCATCTACAATTAAATCAACTAAACTAAATTACAAAAAACAAACAAACACTAAATTACAAAAAAAAGCAAACACTAAATTACAAAAAATAAAAAAAGATTACAAGAATTTTAAACTAATTACACCTACTCTAAGCCCCCTAAAAAATAACAAAGCCCCCCAAATTAAAAAAATGCCCTACCCTATTCTAAAATAAAAAGATTACAGCTCTTTTACCTTACCAGCCCTTAAAAGGGCCTTTTGCGGGGCATGCCCCAAAGAATTCAGCTCTTTTGCCTGTAAAAAAACATACAATAACCCCCCCCAACATTACAACCCACATACCCCTAATCTAACCCAAACCCCCCTTAAAAAACCTAACACTAAGCCCCTGAAGATCTCCCTACCTTATCTTCACCACGCCAGGTATCACCAATCCGTTCAGTAGAGGCTCCGAAGTCTTCATCCTATCCGGCAAGAAGAGGTCCAGAAGAGGCTCCTAAGTCTTCATCCTATCCTGCAAGAAGAGGACATCCGGACCGGCAAACATCTTCATCCATCCGACGAGGAGCGGCTCCATCTTCAAGACCTCCGGCGTGGAACATCCTCTTCTCCCGACGACTAGACGACGAATAAAGGTTCCTTTAAGGGATGTCATCCAAGATGACGTCCCTCGAATTCCGATTGGCTGATAGGATTCTATCAGCCAATCGGAATTAAGGTAGGAAAAATCTGATTGGCTGATTGAATCAGCCAATCAGATTCAAGTTCAATCTGATTGGCTGATCCAATCAGCCAATCAGATTGAGCTCGCATTCTATTGGCTGTTCCGATCAGCCAATAGAATTCGAGCTCAATCTGATTGGCTGATCTGATTTTGTAATTTAGTTTAGTTGATTTAATTGTAGATAATTTTAGATAGTTTATTTAATTAATTTATTGATAGTGTAGTGTTAGGTTTAATTGTAACTTAGGTTAGGATTTATTTTACTGGTAATTTTGTAATTATTTTAACTAGGTAGCTGTTAAATAGTTATTAACTATTTAATAGCTATTGTACCTGGTTAAAATAAATACAAAGTTGCCTGTAAAATAAATATTAATCCTAAAATAGCTACAATGTAATTATTATTTATATTGTAGTTATATTAGGGTTTATTTTACAGGTAAGTATTTAGCTTTAAATAGGAATAATTTATTTAATAAGATTTATGTTATTTCGTTAGATTTAAATTATATTTAACTTGGGGGGGGGGGTTAGGGTTAGACTTAGCTTTAGGGGTTAATACATTTATTATAGTAGCGGTGAGGTCCGGTCGGCAGATTAGGGGTTAATACTTGAAGTTAGGTGTCAGCGATGTTAGGGAGGGCAGATTAGGGGTTAATACTATTTATTATAGGGTTTTTGAGGCGGGAGTGAGGCGGTTTAGGGGTTAATACATTTATTATAGTGGCGGCGAGGTCTGGTCGGCAGATTAGGGGTTGATAAGTGTAGGTAAGGTAGCGGCGACGTTGGGGGGGGCAGATTAGGGGTTAATAAATATAATATAGGGGTCGGCAATGTTAGGGGCAGCAGATTAGGGGTACATAGCTATAATGTAGGTTGCGGCGGTGTCCGGAGCAGCAGATTAGGGGTTAAAAGTTTAATGCAGGTTTCAGCGATAGTGGGGGCGGCAGATTAGGGGTTAATAAGTGTAAGGTTAGGGGTGCTTAGACTCGGGGTACATGTTAGGGTTTTAGGTGCAGACTTAGGAAGTGTTTCCCCATAGGAAACAATGGGGCTGCGTTAGGAGCTGAACGCTGCTTTTTTGCAGGTGTTAGGTTTTTTTCAGCTCAAACTGCCCCATTGTTTCCTATGGGGGAATCGTGCACGAGCACGTTTTTGAAGCTGGCCGCGTCCGTAAGCAACGCTGGTATTGAGAGTTGCAGTGGCGGTAAATATGCCTGTACACTCCCTTTTTGGAGCCTAACGCAGCCTTTCAGAGAACTCTAAATACCAGCGTTGTTTAAAAGGTGCGGGGGAAAAAAAACATGCGTAGCTAACGCACCCCTTCTAACGCAAAACTCAAAATCTAGGCGTTAGTATTTAACTACCACCCAGCACAGTTCTGTTTGATTGTAGTTGCATTTTTTGGGGGGATGTTATTTTTGTTATACTGTTTATTAGTTCTAGTTCTATAAGTATTCCCAACAGGCCAGATTTTAAGGTTTTCTTTATTAGTACTTATCAGTGGCTCAATCGCTGTGATTGACTTACCTGTTCTTAGTTCAAAAAATCCCTTGACGACTTGTCATATTAATGCAGTGATTGAAATTGTACTATGAGCTAGATTTATTGAGCTGCATTTGCAGGTTTTTAGACTATGTGGAGCAGGTTTGCATAAGTGATCCTGCTGCCACATGTTTAAGAAGCAGAAAACTCTTCTTTTTCCTCTCAGTGGTGGTGAGATCAATCCCCCAATACTTGCTTGTTCGGGGTTGATTGACATGCTCTGGTATAACACAATTGGTTGCGCTGGAGTGGGGGACGGCATTGCATAAGAAACCTTTGTTAAATTTTGCTGTACGATGCAACATTGCAAGTGGCGATTGCAGGCGGACAGGTTAACTTCTTGCAAATCTGTCCACCTGCAGGGATAGTAATTTTTGCCCTATATTCTGTAAAAGCTGTACATGTATCTGTAGAATTGTTCCTTCCTTAAAGGGATGCTAAAAACATTTTTTTTTTCTTTCATGATTCCGATAGAGCATGCAAATTTAAGCAACTTTATAATTTACTCCTATTATCAAATGTTCTTTGTTCTCTTGGTATCTTTATTTAAAAAAGCAGGAATGTAAGCTTACGAGCCAGCCCATCTTTGGTTCAGCACCTGGGTAGTGCTTGCTGATTGGTTGAAACATTTAGATATTCTGAATCATGAAAGAAAAAATTTGGGTTTAGTATCCCTTTAAAGGATACTTAGCTTACCTGAATATTTATTGCATAAAAACTTAAGATAAATCAGTTAATTCTCCAACTATAAGCATAACAGTACCTGTGCATATCCATTTACCCTTGATAAACTGAGTGCCATTAAGTTGATACCCATGGGTAAAAAAAAGTATATTGTAAATTTAGCAAACATAATTTATTATTGTTAAAGTGCCATAAAACATGTTGAGATTTGTGCATATCCTAAAAGGGCTAATTAAAGGGACAGTCAAGTCCAATTTTTTTTTTATGATTTAAATAGGAAATTAAATTTTAAACAACTTTCCAATTTACTTTTATCACCAATTTTGCTTTGTTCTCTTGGTATTCTTAGTTGAAAGCTAAACCTAGGAGATTCATATGCTAATTTCTTAGTCCTTGAAGACTGCCTCTAATCTGAATGCATTTTGACCTCTAGAGGGCATTAGTTTATGTGTTTCATATAGATACTATTGAGCTCATGCACGTAAAGTTACCCTGGAGTGAGCACTGATTGGCTAAAATGCAAGTCTGTCAAAAGAACTGAAATAAGGGGGCAGTTTGCAGAGGCATAGATACAAGGTAATCACAGAGGTAAAACGTGTATTAATATAACTGTGTTAGTTATCCAAAACTGGAGAATGGGTAATAAAGGGATTATCTTTCAAAAATTCTGGTGTTTACTGTCCCTTTAAGTAAAAAATAGTTTGCATATTTTTTTTTTTTAATTACTGGCAAGTATTTTAAAATAATTTTCAAAAATACTTAAATATCCATGCTGTCTGAAGCAGTCTGCTCCACCCCCCTTATCAGTGTTTAGACACAGGCATTGTATTTCAACTGAGTTCACAGCTTCTAGGCATGTTCCAGCAGATAATCACTATGCAGTTTTGCACTCTACCAAAGCAACAATAGATATAGATACATCCATAGAAGGAAATGTGTTGGGGGAGTTAGAGCTTTACAATTCAGAAACTTAAAAGAAAGGGTTAATGGCGAGGCCCTGCAGTATAAATTTGCAGGTAAAGTAATTAAAGTACATATCAGTATCATTTGTCTCTATCCCAACTTGTTTTATGTCCCTTTAAATATGATTTTATTTAACCCAACTAACCATTATTTGTTAAAGGAGCAGTCAGTGTTTGTAAGATTCCAGGAGTGAATCTGAAGAGAATATTTGTACATTTTGTATTGTACAATTAGATCACATATTGTATCACAAATAGGCATTCATGTCTAGTTTGACAGACAGCAATAGATACTAATATTGACTGTGGTAAAGAAGACATAAAATATATCTTCATAAGTACAACACATTCACAGTTCTAGTCTATTCATTGTGCAATATGTCATATTGTAAATGATCCGCTAATGTTATAAAATCTCTTTAATTATTGCACATAGCATTGTGAGATACACTGGCGTTCTTTTACAAGGTATTGCTTTTGACCTTGTATTTTGTCATTTTGAAGCATTTTTTGCTGAAGTAACAATTATGCTGGAGGCCACATTTTAGTAGTTTGAAAGGGCAACAGCTGAGATAACTAATTTGCTCCTCTGGTTTTGATCTTGTGCTGGTCAAAGCCTTACATCCCTATAGCCAATGTAGACATGGTCGTACACAAGGGGGGCAATAGCCCCCCCCCCCCCCCCAAACAGATTTTCCTTTTTGAGTTTCATTTTTATCTTGCTTTTCTTTTTTATAACTGTGTAATGCAACAAAACAAATAGGCAAAACACTAAATAAATTAATAAATACAACTATATGCCCTATCTATTTTAATTTATAAGGAGTCTGGATAAAAGCATTCATTTTTATTACATCCCCAAAAAAGAAATGTATAAATGTGTATTAAACACAAATATATATTGTATTGGCACATTACATTTTGTGCGCCCCCCCCCCCCGCCCCAAAACATTTCTGCGGACGCCCATGAATGCAGTCAGTTGTCCTTTGATATGAAAAAAAGGACTTTTGCAGATTAATTTCCTATATTCTTGGAAGACTTGTGTTTTCGTGCAGTGTAAAAGGGACATAAAATTTAGTTTTATTTTAACATCAATCTGTAGATGGAACTTTACAACAAAGACTGGTTTCACAGTGCTTCTTCAGGGAGACTTGTGCATGCGTGTGCGCGCATGCGCGTGTTTTTATTATTTATTTTTACACTAAATGGAAGTACTTATTTGTGCACTACTTATCTAAAGGGCAGATTGCTCACAAGTTGAGGACTCATACAGCTCCGTTGGGGTACAGTGGCATTCTGCACAGCATACAAACAAGAAATGTTTTTCTAGCACATGGCCATCTCCTTTTCAAAATGCAATACGGTTTGTATCTTAAAACATGTTTGTAATGCAACAGACAAATATACTGACTTTAAAGTATGATAAATATGTTCGAAATCACTTTATGTTTAAATCTTTTATTAGCATTTTAATAAACAGGTATACAACAGTAACAAGTGAAAAGAAAACCATCTCTCTCTCTCTACTCTTAGTAATACTTCCTATTAATCTTATATTTATCTAGTTAACACGATCGTCTTTTGTCATACTTGGTCTTGTATTCGTGTTCACTACATATGTTATTTTAGTGTAGTTCCAAAGTCTTTTTCTAGATTTATATGAGAGAGTATTATAATCCTTATCTTGTAATCTATATTTAGCAGACTTGGTTCCTTATTAATCATATAGACATATGTTCACCCTAGTCTATCTATTAGAAGTCTATCTATTAGTTTATAATATTGTAGACCGTAATAATGATCCCTCTAAATTATACATAATGATATACAGATCACAAAATCACCAACAAGTCATAGATAATAGTATTAAAACAGCACAAAAAATAAAAATAAATTGAAAAAAAAATAAAAATAAAAATAATGAAAAGTAAATAAATAAAAATGTTTGGAGACACCGAGTTCCTCTATCTTTTTATCTACCAGAATTTCTCAATCCTTCGTCTATAGTTCATCTATCTGGGGTTTCCCCCCCCCCCCTTTAGTATCCAATAAAACCAGATCTTACCGAAAGTCTCACTTGTATCCATCAACCCAGATGCCGTTTCATACATCCTATAAGTAAGGGCAATTTTGTTCTTGACCTCTGTCCAGCTAGGTACACTCGATTTCCAGTATCGAGCTATACAGGTCCGTACCACTGTACATAGTATTTTGATAAATGTATTAATGTGTTTATTGTACCGTCTTAATGGTTCATGTAGAAGGGCCTGGTGAATAGTTAATTGAATGGGTTCATCTAGCAATTCTCCAAGTAAAGAAGATAATCTTTCCCATATGGGTTTCACTTGTCTGCATTCCCACCACATGTGACAATATGAACCCACCTCCCCAAATCCTCTATAACACATTCTGTTATGTGAAGGAGACATGTGCGATGTCTTTAAGGGTGTTAAATACCACCGAAACATAGTTTTTATTGTATTTTCCTTCAAGCTAGCACTCAACAAGCCTTTACAAGCTGAGTTAATCATATCATCCCATGTCCGAAATCACTTTAAAGGGACAGTCAACCATAGAATTGTTATTGTTTTAAAAGATAGATAATCCCTTTATTACTCATTCCCCAGTTTTGCATAACCAACACAGTTATATTAATGTACTTTTTACCTCTGTGATTACCTTGTATCTAGGAACCTTCTTCCAGCCCCCTGATCACATGACTATGACTGTTTATTATCTATTGTCTTAAATTTAGCATTGTTTTGTGTTAAATCTTAAATAACCTCCTGTGCCTGAACACAGTGTTATCTATATGGCCCACGTGTACTTTCTGTCTCTTTGTGTTGAAAAGAGATTTAAAAAGCATGTGATAAGAGGCAGCCCTCAAAGGCTTAGAAATTAGCATATGAGCCTACCTAGGTTTAGTTTAAACTAAGAATACCAAGAGAAAAAAGCTAATTTGATGATAAAAGTAAATTGGAAAGTCAATTAAAATTAAAAGTCCTATCTGAATAATGAAAGTTTAATTTATACTTGACTGTCCCTTTAAGTAGACTACAATGCAATATATTGGCATAGCCTGTCAATTGAGGCTTGGGGTGTAGAACGTGAAAGTATGATGCCGTTTAACTGCAGTAGTCATCTACATTTTCTTTAGTGATAAGACTGCAGAACATATTGTCTGTCCTGCCTCCCAACTCCTGCTGATATATTGCACTTGAAAAGTTTCACTAACTTTAGTGGCAGGATCTGAGTAATTCTTATTTGAAAGACCCCTGCATTCTGCTCTGTGGTGGTCTGTGTTTTCTGGCATACTTAAACGATTGGCAGCTCCACCCCATTGCTGTCCAAACAAGGTTTCACCACATGCCCCAACATCAAAAGAGCTGAGCAGAGGTCTTTGGAAACTCAAACTACAGGAGCAGCACTGAATTAACTCATAGGGTGGCATTGTCTATTTCCTCACTCCCCATGGTTTATTGTAAAGCTTCATTTCCATTTGGCAATCACAACACTTGTTTCTGTTGTGGCACTTACAATATACACAGCTCTGTACTTAGCATGCACAATTACTTTTATCTCACGGAGTTTATAACCTATTTCTGCTGACACAAAAGCAAGTGATAGTACAGCTAAGCTTCTATAAGTTTTATCAATATGTATCCTGGAACCCACCAGACAATATTACTGATGCAGACAGGAGCTGCATTTCTGATCAATCGGTCATATTCACAGAAAATTGACTACATAAGTGCAAATTATTGGATGGTTTTATAAAAAAAAAGTACAAATAACCTTTCATATCTAAATTGCGAAATTACACATTACTCACTGCATTACTCTGTGAGCTGTTGCAGACGCTTCTAGAAGCCAAAAAATTAAAAGGAGATATTCAAGACAAACCTCAAACTCATTTCAATATAGTCCTCCGTCCAACAACATTCAGCTCTGTCAAGAAAATAAAATCATTTATTGCATTATCTTCATTTTACTAATTCTTTATTTAATCAAATTGACTTTGTTCTTTTGGTATCCTTGCTTGAAGTAGGCTCAGGGGTTGTCTTGAAAACAACATGGCAGCATTAATTGCAACAATGTTATACATTGTTGCAAAACTGCTGGCATAGAGTGACAACACATGCTTGATCCTGAGCCTTCCTAAAAGCACAAAGAAAATTTGATCATAGAAGTAAATTGGAAAGTTTTCTTTTTTAAATTGCCAAAGTATCTGAATTATTAAAATTTGATTTTGACTTTCCGGTCCCTTTAAAAATATAAGCATAGCACAAGAATGTAAAATGATGTACTATTTTCAAACATATTAAACAACAGGGTCAGAAGGCTTCTTATACCAGTACTGTTTTGCAGGATTATTTAATCAGCCTACCTAATAATGTATTTTTACTGTTTCTATTAATATTTTATCATTCAATAAAATTATTATCAGACACATATGTGACTCCAGTCTGTATAACTTTATTTAAAGGGACACTGTACCCAATTTATTTCTTTTGTAATTCAGAAAGAACATGCAATTTTAAGCAACTTTCTAATTTACTCCTATTATCAATTTTTCTTCGTTCTCTTGCTATCATTATTTGAAAAAGAAGGCATCTAAGCTTTTTTTTGGTTTCAGTACTTTGGACAGCACTTTTTTATTGGTGGATGGATTTATCCACCAATCAGCAAGGACAACCCAGGTTGTTCACCAAAAATGGGCCGGCATCTAAACTTACATTCTTGCATTTCATATAACGATACCAAGAGAATGAAGACATTTTGATAATAGGAGTAAATTCGAAAGTTGCTTAAAATTTCATGCTCAATCTGAATCACGAAAGAATTTTTTTGGGTACAGTGTCCCTTTAATGTGCCATCAATAATATCCAGCCAGTTAGTAAAATTAAAGAAAAGGGGCAGCACTCTACAAGAAGCAGAAAGTACATAATTGCCCATTTCTGGTTCTAAAATATCCTCTATATTGATTAATATAGATTTGTTTCTGTTTATTGCTGCTAAAAGACTCAATAGAAATATTGTATTTTATGCTTGTCACAATGGGAAATAGGTTTTGGTATATAGGCCACTGCAAATTCTTATAACACATTGTTAAATTCAGTTTGAGAGCAGCAATGCACTACTGGGAGCTATCTGAACACATCTGGTGAGCCAATGACAAAAGGCATATAGGTAGCCACCAATCATCAGCTAGCTTCCAGATGTTCATTGCTGTTCCTTAGTCAAGAATGCTTCTCAACAAAGGAGACCAAGATAATAAAGAGACTTCTCAGTTATCAAATTTACTTTAAGGGACACTCAAGTCAAATTTAAACTTTCATGATTCAGATAGAGCATGCAGTTTTAAACAACTTTCCAATTTACTTCAATTATCTAATTTGCTTAGATTCATTAACAAAATGTGCACAGTCTTTTTATATTTATTCATTTGGAGTCACCAGCTCCTAGTGAGCATGCGCAAGAATTCACAGAACATATGTATATGCATTTGTGATTGGCTGACGGCTGTCACATGATACAGTAGGAGTGGAAATAGACATAACTGAAATTGGTCAGAAAACAATCTACTACTCATTTGAAGTTCAGACTAAGTGCCTTTGTGTTTTCTTGTTATCATGCATTACTGGTCCTTTAAACTGCATGCTCATTCTGAACCATGAAAGTTTAATTTAAGCTTCCATATCCCTTTAAGATCTTCAAACTAAGAGACCTCAAATATCATTAAATATCATTAAATAAACTCATCATTAAATAAATTCCTAGAACACTGAAATGCCCCTTCCACAGTGAAAAATAAATAGCTAAATGCACTCCAGAACCTTTCAGTTGCTCCCCAGCGAGTAAAAATGGCTACCCAAAACGGTAAAACTGCTGCTAATTTTTTTTTTTTCTGTTTGTATATCTCTTTCCACTGTAAGAAACAAGATGGAACATGTAACAGTATACTTTAAAGTCAAATGTATGTATGCTTAGACACACAAACTTAAACTATAATCCCCATAAAATGATTAAGTGAAGTAAAACAATATTGCCCTATTTTCCCCTGTTTTTGCTATAAAATTGTTTATTTTTCCCCCCACTTGTCCCAAAGAAGTTGGAGTAGATATTCTATACTAAAATATGCTGCAGCTTTCTGACCCAGCTACATACTACATAGAGATTGCTTAGATCAGAGTATGAGCTTATGCAAATACATACAAAAACACATTGTTGTTGATTTTTAAGTACAGAGCTTTTGTATGATGTATAAAAGAGATTATTCATTGTGAAACGAGTCCCATCTTCAGCAGTTTTGTGCTGTGTTGAAAGCCAATTAACCCCCCCCCCCGACTTTCCTATACAAATTTACCCTTTTCTCCTAAATAAAAACAAAGTTTAAATTTTCAATACTGTATGACCAGCAGCATAGATTTGATCAGAAATGTATTGTACTGTATAACATGCCTGGAACAAATAGCAGTCCTGGTATCTAGATGGATGGCTTGATAGATAGATTGCTTTGCTGATAACTTGCTTGGAATCTGCTGGAAAAGGGCTCTGAATGAGTGCTGTATTTTATCTTGCCCAGGGAAATCGCTTCGTTATTTAAACCCATTCCCTAGTTTTGCATAACTTACATATTTATATTAATACACTTTTTACCTCTGTGATTATCTTGTATTTAAGGCTATGCAGACTGCCTCCTTATTTCAGTTCTTTTGACAGACTTGCATTTTAGCCAATCAGTGCTGACTCATAGGTAACTCAACGGGAGCGAGCACAATGTTATCTATATGGCACGCATGAACTAATGCTGTCTAGCTGTAAAAACCTGTCAAAATGCACTGAGATAAGAGGCAGCCTTCAAGGGGCTTAGAAATTAGCATATGATCCTACCTAGGTTTAGCTTTCAACAAAGAATACAAAGCGAACAAAGCAAATTTGATGATAAAAGTAAAGTAAAAGTTTTTTCTTTCATGATTCAGATAGAGCACATGATTTTAGACAACTTTATAATTTACTTCTATCAATTTTTCTTAGTTCTTCTTGGAATATTTTGTTGAAAAGCAGGGACATGTGCTTAGGAGCCGGCCCATTTCTGGAGCACTATATGGCAGCAGTTTCACAAGAATGTTATTCATTTGCAAGAGCACTAGATAGCAGCACTATTTCCTGTCATGTAGTGCTCCAGATGCCTACCTAGGTATCTCTTCAACACAGAATATCATGGGAATGAAGCAAATTTGATAATAGAATTAAATTGGAAACTTTAAAAAAATGGTATAATCTGTCTGAATCACAAAAGATATTGGCCAAAGTCGTATGCATTGGTCATGTGACATCCGTTCATGACAAAGATCTTGGCCTTCCACTATACAGTCCTGCAAACAGTCAACACTCCCAAAATACAATAGACAAATCTAAAAACCAAACGATGTGTTTGGAAGTTTATGCCGAATTATTACAGACATTATCATAACTAAACTTTTCTTTTACATTATTTGTTAAGATTTTTATCACAAAATGAGACTTCAGAATGCTGATCTCTTTGAATCTAAAAGCTTAGCATCTTGTTCATGTTTAGAATGATAAGCCTCATTGACCTGCAAAAGTAAAGTCCTAGATAGATGAAATAAATGTCACATCAAAAGGCCTGCTGCTATGGAACATGTAAAATGTAATATTCCCTTGTGTTTTTATTGTATTAAACACCTTTGGGACAGATTACAAGTGGAGTGCTAAATATCGCTTTAGTGAAAGTGCACGCTAATGTGTGCTGATATTATAAGTTGTCAGTAATGTGAACGCAAGCTCGCGTTCGCATTGCTGGGAAGCATTGTGCTCACGAGAGTGCGCTTCCGTAGACTCCTATGTAGGGTGACCATATTGCCGCTTTAAAAATGGACACATATGAAAAATACATATGTCAGGGTTCTTGTAATGGAACATTATTCCAAATGTTTCTTTAAACAACCCTGACATATGTATTCTTCATATGTGTCCCTTTTTAAAGCGGCAATATGGTCACCCTACTCCTATGGGAGCCTCATTCTCATGCCATGAGAAACGGCATGAGAACCTTGCGCAGCGAAGGGGGTAAGTAACGCAGCGATGGCAGCAAAGTGTAAATATATATGTATATGCTTATATATATATTTATGTTTTAATATGTGTGTATAGACTTAGTAACGCATAAATATGTATGTATATAAGCATATAAATATATATTTAGCCCTGCAGAATCTGTTGGCGCTCTACAAATAACCGATAATAATAATAATAATATTTACTGGGAACACACAGTTCCCATAGACCACAATGTAAAGCCACTTTTCAGTACTGTTTTTTCCCCCTAACACCACACAACTATCAACTCTACCCCCAAAATATTGTATTATAAAATAAAGATGCTGTTATCTTTATTTTTTCTAAATAAAATACATTACACAGTATTTTGGGGGCATTTGGGGCAAGGTTATAAAACGAACCAGAGATCTTGTAATGGATGGTTAATTTGCCCGTTTGCTGGCGCGAGATAATTTAGCACTCCACTTGTAATCTAGCCCTTTATGTTTAGTTACCTCCATTTTACTTTCCTATTTTGTTATTGGTTTAAAGGGACATTAAAGTCCAACTTAAAAACCTGTATGATTGAAATAGAACATACAATTTTAAACATCTTTCAAATTTACTTGTATCATCAATTTTGCTTTGTTATCTTGGTATCCTCTGTTGAAAAGCATACCTAGGTAGGCTCAGGAGCAGCAATGAACTGCTGGGAGCTAGCTGCTGATTGGTGGCTGCTCATATATAGTTCTTGTCAATGGCTCATCCAATGTATTCCGCTAGCTCCCAGTAGTGCCCTTGAGCCTACATTTTATCAAAGGATACCAAGAGAGAACAAAAAAGCATTTAGTACTGTGTTGTGCTAACTCTTAAATAACTCCCCGGGCGTGAACACAAAGTTCACAATCTATATGGCCCACGTGAACTAGCACTCCCCTGTTGTGAAAACCTATTAAAAAAGCATGTGATAAGAGGCTGTCTGTGAAAAAGGCAGAAATTTAGAGGTTTAAATGTTATAAAGTATATGAATTTAACAATGTTGGTTTTGCAAAGCTGGGGAATGGGAAGTAAAGGCACTGTCTATCTTTTTTAAACAATAACAATTTTAGTGTAAACTGTTAGGATTTTTAAAAAAATCAATCACAGGGAAGGGAAACCTTTTTTTTTTCAAAAATAAATTGTTCAGGGGCTGGACTAAGAGAAAGCAGCAACAGCAAGGAGCTCCGTGCTTTGACCCTCTTACATTAGGCTATATACAGCCTGGGCTTCTCAAACTGACCCTGGCACGAGAGCCCCAAGTGAACTCTGTATCCAGCGATCTCTCCTTGGCAGAATTTGCTGCCCGGAGTGGGGGACTTCGCCTGTTGTACCGCCATAGAGATCGGGTGAGCGCTACATCGCTCCACCACCGGAAGGCCGCTAAAGACACAGACCCCAGAAAAGCACAGCCGAGAGGGGTAGAGACCCCCTGTGACCCTGCGGAGAGCTTGGAGACTACAAGCAAGTGGAGCAGCGGCAGCGGAACCCGAGGAAAAGCGGGTAAGAGAGAAGGGACATAGCGGCACAGATACCGGAGTCCCCAACAATTCCCGCACACCTTTAAACCCCACTTACAAACCTTCCTGACTAAGCATACCTGAGTGCCCTTGGAGGGACCGCTGAGAGGAGTGCCCGGAGCCCTGCAACCAACTCAGATACACAGAATCCGCTTTTGGCGCGAAAATCGGCGCCATCTTGAGTAGCGGCAGAACAGGGAACAAGGAGGCAAGGGCAGAGGGTAAGCGCTGACCACACCGAACAGCACCAAGCACAGGGTGGTGGAGGGAGCGGGACATTTCAGGAGCTGAGCCTCATACACTGATCCTGATCCAACGGGCTCCTATACAGATATCCTCCCTCTCCTTCTTAGGCCCCTTTATAACAATAATGACACCGGAACACTGCCTGAGACTTAAGCACTGATTGCTTTCACCCCTCTTGCCCCAGAAACAAACCCTGCAACACAGAACATTACAAGACACTAATACGGTTGCTAAGACCATTTCTGTCTCCCTGGTGAGACATCTGGGACCATACAGCCATGTAAGCTGACACTGTTTATATCTCTCTGGCCCCCTGTGAAGAGCAAGCTGCAAAGTGCAGGATTTGACATAAAGGGACATTGGATCGGATCAGAAGTGACTAACTTTCACAAGACAGTGCCTAGGATAGCTTTAATAGGCACAGATTCATTTAAACCTGTCATACCCTGTATACTGTATCATTCTAGACATGGAACTCGGAACTGTGTGTGTGGAAAATGTTATACTGAAACAGGAGTGATTGGTTTTATTTGTACAGAACAACTGAATAGGTTAATCTGAACGCAGACACTCAGAGCCTACTTGATAGTTGAAAGCTGTAATTTGTACTGCATCACAGTCATTGTGTAGTGTGGTTTGGCTCAAACATTTCATCTCACTGTAATATTCTATAACTAACCTTGTAATCTCTACCCTGTTGTTTTTTTTTTCCTTTTTTTTTTTCTTTTTTTTTTTTTTTTTTTTTTTTTAATTTACTTTATGGGTACATGGAGAGATTTTTAACTAACCACGCAATGTCAAGCCGTAACAAAAATAGTGAGAGAAAAAATAGAGCGGCCACAGAACAAGCTTCTCAAAGCTCTATTACAGACCCATTTCAGGAAAGCAGTCAGATAGACACACACCCTATAGTAAAACAGATTTCGATGCTATTTATGCCTAAAATTGATAATTTACAAAGAGGGGTTGACACTCTCACTGACGATGTCAAGCAGTTCTCTACCAGGGTGGCTGAGGCAGAGGCCAGAATCTCTGACTTAGAAGACAGCAATGTAGCCACCACCAATAAAATTAGGAATCTGGAAAGACAGGCTCTCACTTTACAATTAAAAGTAGACGATCTGGAAAACAGATCACGACGCAATAATGTACGTCTACTGGGCCTCCCAGAAAAGGTTAAACCAGGTGACATACTCCAGTTTGTTGAAAGGACACTACCCACTTTGCTAAATATTCCACTTAGAGACCTAGATGGAGGAGTTGAGAGAGCGCATAGGGTAGGAGCAGAACAGCCAGGCGTAGACAGACTGCAGCCCCGCCCTATCATGATTAAATTCTTACATTTTCAAACAAAAACAGCCATCATGAGAGCATACAGAAAGCTGGACCATTTAACTTTTGAAAATGCACGCTTACTGTTATTTCAAGATTTCTCTGCAGACCTCACACGCAGGCGCAGAGAGTTCTCACCTATCTGCTCTAAGTTGCACAGAGAGGGCAAACAGGCCTTTCTTCTATACCCTGCTAAGCTGAAAATCATTACCCCCAGGGGACCAAAATTCTTCAACACCCCACAGGAAGCCCAAGAATTTGTAGAGAAGGGGGACTCCCCTGCGCATAGTCCAGTCAGGGAACAGGATGGGGGGGACCTAGGCTGAGGAGAATAATTGAATGAGCGTCTATAGCACGACACTCTAGTCATGAAACTAAGTAAATATTACATGATGGCTCAGGATTTGTGTAAAGAGTTGCAAGTTGAGTTATTATGTACAAGCTATGTTTTAAGGTTTGTTGTCCTTGCAGGGATGTTTATACTGGTAAGGAAAAAACAACACCACACCACTCAGCAGAAAGATTCGGTTGAGGTTCATGGGACAATTGTTTATGCTCAATTGATTGTAAAGTGTCTTACACATTGTTTGAAATATACTACTGTAAGAAAGTTGTTGCAATTACAATATCAGGCTGCTATGTTAAATGTGATCATAAACACTCTTTTTTCTATCATAGAACAGCTTATGCAACCAGACCTAGGCTGCGGCCCGGCGGTGGCTCGTCGCAGAGGGAGGCTGAACCGGGAGCCTGTACACTGCGATGAGGTTGGTGGTGGTGTACTGTGGTGGTCCCCTTTTTTTTTTTTTTTTTTTTTTTTTTCCTTCTCCTTTCCTTTCTCCCCTACCCTCCCTTCAACTCTCTGGACACTATCTGGCTACCTCCACACCTTACACACATATACCCAATTTTGCAAACTCATGGGATCTGTCCGAATAATTAGAATTTAATCTCTATTCCTGGAACATTGGGGGCATACACTCCCCAATAAAGAGAAAAACTATCCTCACTCAGCTCAGAAAAAAGAAAGCAGACATAGCGTTCCTACAGGAAACGCATCTTTTAGACCCCGAACATGAGAAACTGAAATCAGACTGGGTTGGGAGGGTTGAGTATGCATCATATAGCTCGGCTAGTCGGGGGGTAGCGATACTGGTGGGTAAGAGACTTGAACACGAAATAACAGACGTACGCAAGGACCCAGAGGGTAGATACATACTAGTACAGATAAATATTACAGGAAAAACCTATACGCTATGCAATATCTATGCCCCTAACCAGAAGGATAGGAGCTTTTGGAACGCTCTAGTGACAGTTATCACCCCCTATTTGGGCACTCATATTATCCTGGGAGGGGATTTTAATCTCACCCCCAACTCTCATTGTGATAGGCTTAGGGACCCACAAAAAGGGCCACCTGGTAAGGCTATCAGACCCTCAGAAAAATTTGAAAAAGATATTTTTGCACTTCTGGACGATTCCCTGGATGTGGTAGACATTTGGAGACAGCTTAACCCTGATGGAAAAGACTACACATGCGCGTCGCGTGCCTCCCCTACCCTGTCTCGAATAGACCTCTTTTTGGTCTCAAACTCCCTGATTCCACTCGTTATCGACACCAAGATTGGGGAAGTGATGGTTTCGGACCATGCCCCAATAGCGCTTTTCTTGGATGGGAATCTCCCGGTCTCTAACAGACGTACTCTCAAGTTCCCGAAGCATCTAATTCACTCACAGGAATTTCAAAATTACCTGGTGCAATCCTGGGATGATTATCGGGCAAATAATGCCCAACACACAGACTCCCCTGAACTGTTCTGGTCCGCAGCTAAAGCGGTCCTGGCAGGTAACATTATCGCCTTTCTAGCGCGCAGGAAACTACAATGTACGGAAAGGATTGAGAGACTGAGGGAGGCCCTGGCCGAGACTTATCGCACTTACTGTACGACACCCTCTGTTCTGAACCACGGCAATTATATTGCTTTGAAAAAGGAATATGATGCTCTGCTGGCTAGCCGGGCCTCACAGGATCTATTACGATCCAGAGGCAAATATTATAGATTTGGGGATAAATCCGGGAAACTGATGGCAACCCTGGTAAACACCCCCACATCCTCTAAACACATAGCGGCGTTGAGAACCCAAGGCAAAATTGTGAAGGACGCAGAGTCCATTGCGAAAGCGTTCGCAACATATTACTCTACTTTATACTCCAGCGAACGCTCAAATGATGTGGAGCTGAAAGATAAGTTCTGGGAAGGCATTAGCATCCCACAGATATCAGAGTCCCAGTTAGAGAAATTAAATGCTCACATAGGAGAAGAGGAGATCCAGAGGACAATAATGGCAATGTCACTGGGTAAGGCCCCAGGCCCTGATGGGCTACCGGTGGAATTCTACCGACTTCTTAAGGGACAAGTCTCCCCAGTTTTAGCAGCTCTTTACTCCTCGTATTTTGGGGGGGAGAGAGCACCGACACCTGAGTTCTCCGCAGCATACATCACCTTGATCCCAAAGACGGGTAAGGATAGCTTAGCACCAGAATCATACCGTCCGATTTCGCTACTAAACTCGGATTACAAGATTCTGACAAAACTGTTGGCCGAGAGGCTCAAATATATCTTACCAGATATTATTCACAGTGACCAAACGGGATTCATGCACGCAAGGTCCTCGGTGGTAAATGTTCGCCGTGTCCTACAAGTTATACAACACTATTGGACCAACAGACATAATGACTCCGTTAAAAATGGTAAGGAGGCCTTCCTGCTATCCCTGGACGCAGAGAAGGCCTTCGATCGCGTCGAATGGGACCACCTTTTTCATACATTGACCAGGGCCAACTTCTCCGGCCCGTTCCTTGATTTTATCAGGAACCTATATCACTCTCCTTACGCCAACATAATTGTTAATAATACCTTTTCACCCAATATTCAGCTCCACAGAGGAACGCGACAGGGTTGTCCCCTGTCACCTCTACTCTTCAACATAGCCCTCGAACCCCTGGCGATAACACTTCGGCAGGCATTTCCTGGCATTGATATCCTGGGCCAGCCACAACACCTGGCGTTATACGCAGACGACATGCTGTTGTTTGTTCAAGACCCTCAAACACATATTCCGACGGTTCTGGAGTCACTTACTGACTTTGGCCGGTTCTCTGGGTACAAGGTGAACACACAGAAATCGGAGATCTTGTGGTTACACCGAAAGTTCTCTGGGGAGGGAGACTTCCCGTTCATGGTGGCTAGAGGGGACATCACATATCTAGGCGTTAAGATCTCGGCCAACCCCAACAAACTATATGCTAACAATCTAACGCCCATTTGCATGAAACTACAAACTCAGATGAATAGCTGGAGATCCCTACCTCTCTCGTTATCGGGCAGGATTAACCTGCTAAAAATGATGATCTTACCCCGCCTCCTCTACCCGCTCTTGATGTTGCCACTGCTTCTGTACAAGGCCGACATTAAAATGTTAAACTCGGCAGCAACTCGCTTCATATGGCGGGGGGGCAAACCACGTATCTCAAGAGAAAAACTGAGCATGAACTTTCTCAATGGAGGCCTGGCTCTGCCAGATTTCAGATTGTACAATTGGGCCGCTCTAATTCGCCTGGTGCTGGACTGGCAGGTAGGTACACATCATTTCTGTCAGTATCCTCTGGAGCAGGCTATCTTGGGGAATATCTCCCTGGCATATCTGCCACACATCACAAATATGAGGACAGTAAAAACGCTAGGCCTTAGCACACTATTTACAGATCCCTTAAGGGCCTGGCACCAGGCTCACAAATTCTTGAAGAAATCGTGTGGTGCCTCCAGTTACCTACCAATGGTCAAAAACCCAGACTTTCCAGCGGGCTCCGACTCACGGCCCTTCCTGATCTGGGAACAAAAAGGATTGAGATCTCTTAAACAATTACGGGACCCACTTTCAAGGGACATTAAGACCTTTGGGGCCTTGCAAAGAGAGTTCGATCTCCCCAGGAACCACTTTTACGCCTTCTTACAGGTGAGACATTATGTCACTACTTTACTAAGAAACACTCCGGAACTCTGGGAGAGCTCTCCCTTTCGGGTTACCCAAACTCTTTATCAGATAGGGAGATTCTCCCTGTCTGAGATTTACCAGGCGCTCATACATCGATACTCGGAGGGCATACACGAAAAGATACGGGAGAGTTGGGTCAGGGAGGGGATCGGGGGAATTACGTGGGAGGATATACGGCTTGGACTGGAAAGAACTAAATCAACCACTCTGTCTGCCATGTTCAGGGAAACCCAGGTGCGCTTTCTCCATAAAGCCTATCTCACTCCAAAGCATTTGGCCAAATGGATACCTTCACGCCCTAATGAGTGTTCAAAGTGCTCCATAGAGGCTCCTAACCTCTTGCATTACCTGTGGGAATGCCCATCAGTTAGACAGTTTTGGGGTAAAATCCAATACTGGATCAATCAAATCTTACAGATAAGATTCACACTTCAGCCTGAAACGGTTACTTTCCTACACTGGGCACGACAGAATAAACAACAGGATGCAATACTGAGCTTGGTGCTACTTATAGCCAGAAAATGCATTCTAAAAAGCTGGACGGTGAGAAGGGGACCTTCTTTCCAGGGCTTCAAAAACTTACTCAGATCACAGATATTTATTGAACAGATGGATGTTAGGATGGACGTGCAAAATAGACTGGGCCTCTTCCTACACAAGTGGCGCAGGCTTATACTAACCTTTGAATTAGAAATCCAGAGGCTGATCCTGGTACCATTTAAAGATTCAACTGTTTTTGTTGAGGGGGAACTGAGAGGTGAATGGGAACATTTATTTATTGAAACAATACCCCCGGGTTGAATTTACTCCCCTTCTCCCCCTCCTCGGCATTGCTCTTCACACTCACCTCCCCCCCCCCTCTTCACCCTTCCTCTCTCTCCTCTTTTTTTTTTTTTTTTTTTTTTTTTTTTTATTATTGCCCCACCGCCACCGCCGGGCCACAAATTGAGGCACCTTAGATGATCACATAACATGTCCCTAAGTTCTACGTTAGATTTGATGTTTAGTTTACTTTAGTTAGATATTAGATAGTAAGGTTAACTTTTTGGAAAATAAGAAAAAGTGGGCTGGGCGGACACATGGTAAGGTCAGCACGTATGATTAACAAATATACACTGCAGATATGAACAACTAGGAATGTTGCATCAACCATTATACTGTAACCGGTTTTCTTATCAATGTGTTGTAACGAACACAGAGGATTTGTGCATCATTAATACTCTGATTATGTATCGTATGTTCGCATCTTTTCTGCAATTGCATTGCTGTTGACTGACGATGTGTGTTTTGTTCAACCCAATTTCAATAAAAATGATATGTGGAAAAATAAATTGTTCAGTTGTAGCAAATCTCCAATGTTTATTTTTTAAGTTTTGTAATGCTCTATTGGGGCTTTAAATAATGAATAGGGTATTGTTAAAGGGGAAATGAAGTGGAGTATAACAGCTATAGTTTCTAATCAACCTGCTTTAATATTCTCCTATTCATCCCACGGTACTGCTTAATTAAGTATTTCTAAACAAATGTGTTGTGCTTCATTGAAAGACTTTATCTGAAGCTTTCTGGTTCATTTATATGTTTTGTAGGGTGTGAAACTTTAATGAAGATACAATATGCCTTATAAAGCCGTAGTATCTTATGAAATCCTGTTATTAAATATAGGAAATTGTCAAGAAATAATGAGTATTTTTTTAAGTGTGATTATTTATTTCTAATCTACCCTCACTGCTTTGAAATTAATATTTATAATATTGTTATTTGACTATTGTTGCACATCTACTAGATGGGAGTTTATCTTACATACAAAGCAATGACGCATATATACCAGTATATATATATATATATATATGTATTTATATATAACAAGCAAAGGGTAAAAGCACTCCTGGTATCCAGCTACACAGCTAGCTATAGTGCCCTAGGTGCACATCAAAACAGGATGTATACAGTGCAAAAACAGAAGGCACTCACAGGGTCTTGATAGCTAGAAGTAATTTAATACTGATGTTTCGTGGGTTTCCCCCGTTTTCAAAGTAAGCTTACAAACATCAAAATAAACTCACCCTTTTAACAGCAAAGCCCACCACCAATTGTGCCGTCTCTGGAGGTGTTCCGGAAGTTGCCGGCGTCACGTGACCATGACGTCACAATCTCCGTCGTCGTGGCAACTGGACGCAATGCCAGGATTGACTGTGCAATATTGAAAACAAAAACAAAGTGTCAAAAAAGGAGCAGTATGCAAAAATACAATTACACCTCAATCTATATATTAATACATAGGGGGTAAGAACAAGAAGAGAGATACACATAGCATATCCTGAAGAGTAAAAAAATAATAAAGATCGCTAATCTATAAAGTCAACCGTCATGTAGATATTCTGTAAATAAAGAACATAATCACTGCATTATACCAGACTACGGTGAACCCTGTATAACCTAAGTCTAAGATAAAATGTGGAAGGTAAGACACATAACCCCAGCAGAACCAGCAGATATCATGGTATATGCTAGACACATAATAAATGGTAGAAGAACCATAGTGAGTGAATGTAGTTAACGTAAAGGAAAAGCCAGGACCAATCACAAGAGAGAACATAGGCAAGCAAGAGAAAACACATAAAGCATAAAACATATAGAACATCTGAGGAGAGTTTATTAGATACTACCACAAAAGCTAACCATCTAGAAAGGCTATGCAGGGGATAATGTCCCAAAGATGGCCTTACAGCTAACAGGGGATGTCATAAGGCAAAATGAGCACATAGCAACAAAAAAGTACATCCGGCAGTACATCAGATAAGCAAAAATGGAGAGGCTACAAGCAACAATGCCAATCTAAGTGTACAATAAGGCCTCGAGGGGCCATTGTGCCTACGTTGTATATCTATTGTGACTCTCTTTGTAAGAGCATCCTTGCTCTGTCACCACCACAGGATAATGGTGGGATATGGTCAATGATAATGTATCTTAGGTCTGATACTTTATGCCCTGCTTCGGTGAAATGTCTGGCCACAGGTTGGTCAGATATTCCCTTTTCCAGTGCAGTTCTTATGGCAGATCGATGATTGGCCATCCTCGTTCTTAGGTTGTCCACCGTCTTCCCAACATAGAACATTCCACAAATACAATGTAGTAAATACACAAAATATTTAATTGTGCAGGTTACCTAACCTATGTTTTATCCGGAATTTTTTGGTAGTGGCTAAATGTGCTCCCAGTGGTTAAGCCCCCGCAGGTAGTGCATCCCAAGCAGGGAAAACAGCCAGGTTTATTCTTTAGCCAGGTAGAGTTAGTATAGCAGTTAGTAGGATCGTTTTTTATCAGTTGGTCACGAAGTGACCTCGCTCTTCGATATCCAATTCTAGGCGGTTGCATATCCGGGAGGGACCAGTTCTGTCATAAGATCTCAGCAATCCCTTGTTTGCCTACTGAAAACATTGTAGTACATGTCATCTTCTCTTCCTCCTTTTGTGTCTTTTTAGTTGTCAGCAGTTCCAGTTGGGTATTCTTTTCACAGAGTTCTCTACTTCTTTTTAAAGTGTCCATTTGGTATCCCCTCTGTCGACTTCCATATCCATCATCTGTTTTGCTCTTAAGTCTGTGTCCATGTTGTTGCGTACAACTCTCTTAAATTGAGAGATAGGTAGGGCTTTTTTTAGGCTAGGAGGATGACAGCTGGCCGCATATAGAAGAGTTTTTGTTGGTCGGCTTACTGTATAGTGTAGTAATGAGTCTGTTGTCCTTGAGGATTCTTAAAGGGACATTATACACTCATTTTTTCTTTGCATAAATGTTTTGTAGATAATCTGTTTATATAGCCCATAAAGTTGTTTTTTTTAATTAATGTATAGTTTTGCTTATTTTTAAATAACATTGCTCTGATTTTCAGACTCCTAACCAAGCCCCAAAGTTTTATGTGAATACGCTTGACTACCTACTCCAGCTTGCTCCTGTTTGTGTAAAGGGTCTTTTCATATGCAAAAGAAGGGGGAGGGGGGAGTGTCTTATTTGCCACTTGCAGTGGGCTTTCCAGCTACCTTTTCAACAGAGCCAAAGTGACAGCTTCTAAGTAAGTTTTTAAACAGTTTTATACTGGATTTTTATATCACTATCTGTGCATATTATTCTTTATAGTAGTGTCTATTACATGCAGTTATATGAAAATGAGTGTATACTGTCCCTTTAAATCTAGGAAATCAATTACCTCTCGACTGTGTGTAATCTTAAACTTGACCGTTGGATGGGTCTTGTTGCGTTCCTCAAACCAGACGAGAAGGTCCACTTTCAAAGGAGGAACAGGTTGTCAATATACCTCTTGAAGAGTTTTATTCTGTTATCCTTGAAGAGGTGGGTACCGTTAGTTTCCAGTTCTGCCATAAACAAATTGACATATGATGGGGCCATATTGGCCCCATCGTTGTACCTGCTATTTGTAGATAGTAACTCTGCTCGAACTTGAAATTGTTCAGTTCCAGACACATCCTTAGTATCTCAAGAACCGCCTTAACAGGTGGCCCTATAAAATGGTATTTGTTTAATTGTCGTCTGACGGCTGCTATCCCTTCATTATGAGGTATCACAGTATAGAGGCTGGTCACATCAAGAGTGACCAGAATCGTATCCTCGGTCATAGGTGGCTGTTTGATAAGCTCTCTAATCATCATGGAGGAATCCAGTAAAAATTAAGGGATGTTGCGAACAAGGGGTTGTAAGATGTGAGGGGGGGGGGGGGGCGTCATTTTGATCTCGGACCCAGGCAGCACAATGTCTTGAGCTAGCCCTGCAACGGTCTGCTTGTGAGAACCTTCAGTTGGAGGCAGGCGAAGGGGTTGATATATCGACCCCATAGTATTTTGTCTTTCCGTACATTCTAGTGCTGACCTGTTTGCACATGTGCAGTAACACTCCTTTAGATTCCTGCAGTTTAACTTAGGTTCCATAATGGCAGCATCCCTGATTAGAGGGAGGTGCAAGAAATCTATTTAGTGTTTAGTGTCCCTTTTAAATCCACAAGAAAAATTGGCAGCAGGTGAGGAGAACATCCCATCTTTTTGAGGTTGGCACATTTGATAACGTCTGTAAGCAGGGATATAAATGTGATTGCCTTACATATATTGGGCCAGATTACAAGTGGTGCCCTATTTAGCGCTTTCACTTGCGCGCAAACACCACCAGAAGTACACTTTTAATGCGCCAGTTATATGTATGTGTGTGTATGTGCATGTATGTATGTGTGTGTTTATATATATTTATATATATGTATATATGTATGTGTGTATGTGTATGTATGTATGTATATATATATATATATATATATATATATATATATATATATATATATATATATATATATATATATAAAAATATCTATTTAAAGGGATAGTTTATCAAAATTAAACTTTCATGATTCAGATAGAGCATGCAATTTTAAGCAACTTTCTAATTTACTCCTATTATTAATTGTTCTTTGTTCTTTTGGTATCTTTCTTTGAAAAATCAAGAATGTAATTTTTTTATTGTAAATGTATTTTAGTATTGATATTCTTTGATTTTCCTAAAATTAGAACTTCATTCAACTTTAAAAAAAAATGTATGCAGTAATTTAAACTTAAGTATTTTTGTTATGTATATTAGCCTGTGAGCAGTTTCTGATAATGCTTTTATGAAAGAATGTTGAAAAATCATACATCATCTAAGTGTCGTTACTTCCCACAATCCTTCAGCTTTAATCGTAGACATGACTTGAGTTCAAGATTGCATTTCAGAAGCCTGTTGCTTTGCTCCCAGCATCTCATAGCATGTCAGAGGTTTAGCCTCTTCTACAGATTACCATTGGAAAAGGCCTCTGGCTGTGTCGGTAGAATGAGTTAAGCAAAGGATTAACCAGTGCACTCTTAGAAATGCAGCCAAACTGTCAACAAGATCAAAGGATTTCACAATAGATATTAAGCAATTTAGCCAAATGACCCTACTGAGCACAAACATACATATAAACAGAAAGAAAACACGAACCATTAACAGCTCCACAAAACATGTCTAGGAGAAACCTCTTTTATATATATATATATAGTTATAGTTATAGGAAATGTGATAGATGCTTTTGAGTTCCATTGATCTTTGCATGCTGTAATGTTTGATAAATAACATTACCTGTTATGTCAACTGCAAATTCAGAGGAGCTTGATTTGAGGTCTTCTGTTAGACAGCCAAGTTAGTCTAATGAACACCCCCTGATTACCATCTGAGATTTTGTATTCTACCTTTTTGAATGTGATTGGATGTATTGCTTTACAGTATAAATGGAAGCAGATTAGCTGTATTGGCATTAAAGCTGGAGCTGTTTCCCTTTAAGTAACATGTACCTGCAAAGTTGTAGTAGTGGATGGTATGTAGAGATGGCATAGTATTGTATACTAATGTGCCTTAAAACCAGATATATGATGTGCAATGTATAAGGGCATTCACGATGAGCATGTGGCATCATTGATGATGTCACAGGCGCCTGCTACACATGTGCAGCCGTGCACAGACTTGTAAGCGTTTAGGAGTCTGTGAATGGACAATAGCAAACACATGACTCAGAGGACAAGAAAAATGTTACAAACGTTAGAAATTAACAAAAACATACAGACTTTGTCATGACCTCAGCACTGCTGATGCTGATTGGCTGCTGTTCATTTCTTCATTTTTTTTTATTTTTACCTGCAGCTGGGAGCAGATGAAGTATAACTTTTTACACAGAACTTACTCTGCTGAGCTGAGGAGATTGTGAGGTAAAATATCTTCCTTTTTTACATAGAGATGCTCAGGTGATATTTTCCTGTCAGCTTTTTACAGTTATACTGCATCAGTTTCAAGTGATTTAGCATATGAGTATTATGTCCCTTTAAGCTAACTTTACCATCACTTTAATGTCCCTCTAAAGTAGTCTAAATTGATTTAAAAACTAACAGGAATTATATGTTTATTTACAATTCATCACTGTCTGGTAATATCTCCCACAGTTATATTGGGGGGGACAAAGACACTGCCCAAACAATAAAAGAAAAATGTGTTGTTGTTTTTTTTTGGGGGAGGTGGGGGTGGGGGTTAGGCAGGAACATTAATTTTTTACATTAATAAAAAATATTATCCATTCTAATATACTCACATCTAGAAGATAAAAAAGCCCACTATAAGGTCTTTGGTTTTCTAATTGCTCTTGTAATCCATAAGGTCACACAGCAGTTCTAATTATTTTAATTTTTATAAATAACTGATAATTGTTGCTGTATCTCATAGACCCGATGAAAAGGTCATATTAGTGCAGGTGGACAAGCGCATTGTAAAAACGTTTGAATGAATAGATTTATTTTGCGTATAACAGTTTTGCAGTGCAGTGGCAGATTGTTGACACTTAGCTGGGAAGCTCTCATGCCCCAGCCTTCTTTACTATACCTTACTGGGGCGCGATCCGATATCGATCGCAGTTTGCGGCGCAAGCGAGGGAACCGGCGTCGCCCGCAGTTTCAGCTCGCAACTCGAGCCATCCCATATAGGTCGCCGTCAGATGCTAACGTGCCGTAAGTCTCACAAACCAGCGATGTCCAGAAATCTGCGTAAGTACAAATTTCTGGCGTCGCCAGTGACTTGCGCCACGTTAGAATCTGCCGGCGCCTATAAAACCTGACTAAAGTTTAAAACACCCGCACTGTCTAACACGCCTCCCTAACATAGCCCGCACTGTCTAACACGCCTCCCTAACATAGCCCGCACTGTCTAACCCTCTATCCGCTATCCCCCCTCACTATCCTAACAATAAAAAAGCTATTAACCCCTAAACCGCCGCTCCCGTACCCCGCCGCCATCTATATTATATCTATAACCCCCTAAATATATTAAAATTATTAACCCCTAATGTAAGCCCCTTACACCGCCGCCATCTCTATTAAAATGATTAACCCCTAATTTAATCTACCTACCCCGCCGCCAGCTATATTATCTATATTAACCCTAAGTATATTATAGTTAATATAGTTATTACATTATATATATTAACTATATTAACCCTAATTATATTAGGGTTAATATAGTTACTATAGTATTTATATTAACTATATCTAACACTAACACCCCTAACTATATTTATATTAAATTAATCTAATTAATTTATAAACTAAAATATTCCTATTTAAATCTAAATACTTACCTATAAAATAATCCCTAAGATAGCTACAATATAATTAATAATTACATTGTAGCTATGTTAGGGTTAATATTTATTTTACAGGTAAATTGTTAATTATTTTAACTAGGTATAATAGATATTAAATAGTTATTAACTATTTAATATCTACCTAGTTAAAATAATTACCCAATTACCTGTAAAATAAATCCTAACCTAAGTTATAAATACACCTACACTATCAATAAATTAAATAAAGTACAAACATCTATCTAAAAATACAATTAAATTAACTAAACTAAATTACAAAAAAAAACAAACACTAAATTACAAAAAATAAAAAAAAGATTACAAGATTTTTAAGCTAATTACACCTATTCTAAGCCCCCTAATAAAATAATAAACCCCCAAAATAAAAACAATTCCCTGCCCTATTCTAAATTAAACATATTTCAAAGCTCTTTACCTTACCAGCCCTTAAAAGGGCCTTTTGTGGGGCATGCCCCAAAGAATTCAGCTCTTTTGCATTCAACAAATACAATACCCCCCCCCATTACAACCCACCACCCACATACCCCTATTCTAAACCCACCCAAACCCCCCTTAAAAAAGCCTAACACTACCCCCCTGAAGATCTCCCTACCTTGTCTTCACCACACCGGGCCGAACTCCTGATCCGATCCGGGCGATGTCGTCCTCCAAGCGGCAAAGAAGAATTCTTCCTCCGGCGATGTCATCCTCCAAGCGGCAAAGAAGAATTCTTCCTCCGGCGACGTCTTCCTCCAAGCGGCAGCAAAGTCTTCATTCTTCCGGCGGCATCTTCAATCTTCTTTCTTCGCTCCGCCGCCGCGGAGCATCCATCCCGGCCGACTGCTAAACTTGGAATGAGGTACCTTTAAATGACGTCATCCAAGATGGCGTCCGCCGAATTCCGATTGGCTGATAGGATTCTATCAGCCAATCGGAATTAAGTTAAAAAAATCTGATTGGCTGATTGAATCAGCCAATCAGATTCAAGTTCAATCCGATTGGCTGATCTAATCAGCCAATCAGATTGAGCTCGCATTCTATTGGCTGATCGGAACAGCCAATAGAATGCGAGCTCAATCTGATTGGCTGATTGGATCAACCAATCGGATTGAACTTGAATCTGATTGGCTGATTCAATCAGCCAATCAGATTTTTTTAACTTAATTCCGATTGGCTGATAGAATCCTATCAGCCAATCGGAATTCGGTGGACGCCATCTTGGATGACGTCATTTAAAGGTACCTCATTCCAAGTTTAGCAGTCGGCCGGGATGGATGCTCCGCGGCGGCGGAGCGAAGAAAGAAGATTGAAGATGCCGCCGGAAGAATGAAGACTTTGCTGCCGCTTGGAGGAAGACGTCGCCGGAGGAAGAATTCTTCTTTGCCGCTTGGAGGATGACAACGCCGGAGGAAGAATTCTTCTTTGCCGCTTGGAGGACGACATCGCCCGGATCGGATCAGGAGTTCGGCCCGGTGTGGTGAAGACAAGGTAGGGAGATCTTCAGGGGGGTAGTGTTAGGCTTTTTTAAGGGGGGTTTGGGTGGGTTTAGAATAGGGGTATGTGGGTGGTGGGTTGTAATGGGGGGGGGGGGGGGTATTGTATTTGTTGAATGCAAAAGAGCTGAATTCTTTGGGGCATGCCCCACAAAAGGCCCTTTTAAGGGCTGGTAAGGTAAAGAGCTTTGAAATATGTTTAATTTAGAATAGGGCAGGGAATTGTTTTTATTTTGGGGGTTTATTATTTTATTAGGGGGCTTAGAATAGGTGTAATTAGCTTAAAAATCTTGTAATCTTTTTTTTATTTTTTGTAATTTAGTGTTTGTTTTTTTTTGTAATTTAGTTTAGTTAATTTAATTGTATTTTTAGATAGATGTTTGTACTTTATTTAATTTATTGATAGTGTAGGTGTATTTATAACTTAGGTTAGGATTTATTTTACAGGTAATTGGGTAATTATTTTAACTAGGTAGATATTAAATAGTTAATAACTATTTAATATCTATTATACCTAGTTAAAATAATTAACAATTTACCTGTAAAATAAATATTAACCCTAACATAGCTACAATGTAATTATTAATTATATTGTAGCTATCTTAGGGATTATTTTATAGGTAAGTATTTAGATTTAAATAGGAATATTTTAGTTTATAAATTAATTAGATTAATTTAATATAAATATAGTTAGGGGTGTTAGTGTTAGATAGAGTTAATATAGTTAATATAAATACTATAGTAACTATATTAACCCTAATATAATTAGGGTTAATATAGTTAATATATATAATGTAATAACTATATTAACTATAATATACTTAGGGTTAATATAGATAATATAGCTGGCGGCGGGGTAGGTAGATTAAATTAGGGGTTAATCATTTTAATAGAGATGGCGGCGGTGTAAGGGGCTTACATTAGGGGTTAATAATATTAATATAGCTGGCGGCGGTATAGGGGGATTAGATTAGCGGTTAATAATTTTTATATAGGTGGCGGCGGTGTAAGGGGTCAGATTAGGGGATAGATAAGGTAGATGGCGGCGGTTTTAGAGGCTCACAGTAGGGGGTTAGTTTATGTAGATGGCGGCGGGGTCCGGGAGCGGCGGTTTAAGGGGTAATAACTTTATTAGGGATTTGGGGGGGGGGATCGCGGTTGACAGGGAGATAGACATTGCGCATGCGTTAGGTGTTAGGTTTATTTTAGAAGATCGCGGTTGACAGGGAGATAGACATTGCGCATGCGTTAGGTGTTAGGTTTATTTTAGCAGCTAGTTTAGGGAGTTACGGGGCTCCAATAGTCAGCGTAAGGCTTCTTACGGCTGCTTTTTGTGGCGAGGTGAAAATGGAGTAAGTTTTCTCCATTTTCGCCACGTAAGTCCTTACGCTGCATATTGGATACCAAACTGCGCGGGTTTGGTATACCTGCCTATGGCCCAAAAAACTGCGGGCGACGGCAGAAATATACGCGCGTAACTTCTAGCTTACGCCGTATATAGGATACCAAATCCGCGCAATTATTGGCGTCGCCGGCTTTTGCGGGCGACGCTTTATATCGGATCGACCCCCTGGTGTTCATCTTTTGTAAGTGCCCATGTCCTGGATGTTTCCAATAATATTGTATGTTTTTGGTTGAGGTGCTATGATTATAACTGCAGATTGTTAATGAATTATTATTTTGTAATATTTTTTTTCTCTTCTCTGTTTATGTTGTAAAAAATTAATTTAATTGTATGTTGCATTTGAATTACCTGGCCAGTATATTGCCTCCATAGCCACAATATAGTAGTCTTTTGCCCTGTGTCCCATATTTTTTCTCTCTCTCTTTATTTTTAAACATATTAATTCACATCCTCAAATAGAACTTTGTTTATTGTCCTTATCAGTCACTGAGAAATTAATACCTTTAGATGAGTTGTACAGTGGCACAAATTTCTTGTTAGTTTCAAATTCCTTTTAAATGGCTATAACTCAACCTTTTTTCGTATAAAAACAATAATATATATATATATATATATATATATATATATTGGCTATTGAATTATTTTAAAGACATACAGAGGAGCTGCAGTGTAATGGCTGTATCATGTTATTGGCTTATGTTAACATCACTTGTTGGGTTGCATCAGACGTTGATTTTTATACATATGTTTTTAGTAAATAAAATGTTTAAGAGGGTGAGAAAATGCTGCTGGTCTGAAAAGAAGACTAAGATAATGTTATAGTAAAGTCAAGAGTGCAAAGCAGGCTGCAAACTATCATGCCGTGGGGCAAACTGAAAACCAACAACACGTGACAATGGGGGACAAGTAGACCATTACAAAATATAAAACAAGATAATAAAAAGCCTGCGCTCATTTCACAGTGGTGGTGTGTGCATAGGTGTTGTATTTGTATAGTCTATGCGTTGATATTTGCCGTTATTGAGTGATCCTTTAAGCAGGGCTCGACAAACACAGGAGCCTTAGGAGCCACTGGCTCCTAGTTTTTTACCCCTGGCTCCTAACTTTTTGGGTTATTCTCCATATATCTATATACAAATACCACTTTCTGGCTCCTAGAATTTTACCCCTGGCTTCTAACTTTTTGGGTTATTCTCCATATATCTATATACAAATAGCCATTGTCTGTCTCCTAAAAGTATATGTGGCTCCTAAATATTTTTACTGGCTCCTAAATTTTATAAAGATTTGTCAACCCCTGCTTTAAGGATCTTAATTAGCAGGGGTGGTATTTTCTTCACAGTACGTGGCAACCCTAATTTGTGTATTTAATGAATTTTATCCAATAACAAAGCACACTTCTTCAATTGTTTTTCAATATTTGTTCATGAACATACTTTTGGGTATGAACATCCTTTACCTAAATTGGAACATATGTGTAGGCATGAACATTATTTACTATATTGCAATGTTCTTAATATGAAACATTTTATAAGTGAGAATGGTATTAGCAAAGAAAGGAAGAATAATATTGGCTGAAAGAGCAATTTAAAGGGCCATAATACCCAAATGTTTAAACACTTGAAAGTGATGCAGCATAGCTGTAAAAAGCTGTCTAGAAAATATCACCTGAACATCTCTATGTAAAAAAGAAAGATATTTTACCTCAAAAGTTCCTCAGTAGCCACCTCCCATTGTAAAGGATTTCTAAGCAGCATTTTAGTGTGTCTGTCCTAGGACAGCAGAAGGGATGAGCCTTGTGCACTCTCATATTATTTCACCAATCAGGTAAAGGAAGCTTACTATGAAATCTCATGAGAGTTAAGTCAAATCTCATGAGATCACAGTAAAAGAGTTCATGACCTCAGCACTGCTGATGCTGATTGGCTGCTGTTCATTTCTTAATTTTTTTAAATTTTTTTACCTGCAGCTGGGAGCAGCTGAGTATAACTTTTTACACAGAACTTACTCTGCTGAGCTGAGGAGATTGTGAGGTAAAATATCTTCCTTTTTTACATAGAGATGCTCAGGTGATATTTTCCTGTCAGCTTTTTACAGTTATACTGCATCAGTTTCAAGTGATTTAGCATATGAGTATTATGTCCCTTTAAGTAATGGAATCACTTTCACATTAAATGACATAACAAATAAGTGCGAGCAAAGGAAGGGTTGGATATTAACAAGAAAAGTACTCATGGGACCAGCATGGAGACGGAATTGTCCATTTGAAAAGTTAATGTAAAAATGAAGATGCTTAACACTGCCTCAAATAGCTCATTTATTCTGTTAGCACGTGGATAAATAGATAACTGCATTAACAAAAGCATTTTTGGCTTGACTTGCTGGAAGAGTCGTCTGGCACTTGAATGATTGGCATCATTTTCTGGCATTTCATAATTGCAATCTAATTGGTTTTTATAGCAATAGTGGTGAAGAATTATTTATTAGCTACATTTTAAAATGACCAAATTCTATGGATGCTCTAAAAAAATGAGCGCAGATTATTTCCACTGTGATAGGTATTGCCCATGCTAGCCAACAAAAAGTTGTTGTTTGTTGGAGACTGATCTAGTGAGCCATTTCTAAAGAACACATTTAATTATGATCATTAAGACTACATACATTTTTTTAGCCGCCATTGGTTTCTTGACTGCACATTGCACAATACTGCAGCAGTATTTAAAGCTACATTGCTGACTCAGGGAGACTCCTATTAAACCCTTAGGTGACAGAAAGTGCTAAAACACATTTCTTCACAATGTGTTTCAACCCTTCCATGGGGTTAACCTTAGCTCTACACTAAGGGCTAGATTTATTAAAGCCCTACGGCTGCAAGTTCTCACAAGAACTTGCTCGCCGTCATTTATCAAGCAGCAGTCACCAGACCGCCGCTTCCCTAACCTCTAGTCAGACCGAGGAGATTGACAGCTTCTGCCCGCGCGTGATTGGCTGTGCGCGGGTGGGATTGCACGCAAGCGCAAAATTGCGCTCATGTGCAATGGCGAATACCTGCCCTGCCACAGGCGAGCTGAGCTTTAATAAATCTAGCCCTAAATAGTATTCTTTCTACCACAATTCTGCAAGACTCCTGCCATTGAGATAATTGACCGTGACAATCTTGCACCAGGCTTTTGAGAATGGTGAAAAGGTGGTATGCATGAGAACAACATCTGTGACGTTCTCGGAGTAATATTGAGTCGATAATCTTAAAAAGCTGTCAGACAGCCCTACAATCCAGATAAAAAGTCCAGACCAGCACCCTATCTCAAAAATGTAATAACATACTACCTGGGTGCAAATATTCAGGGTCTTTCCTATAGATCCAATAAAAATGCATAGAATATCAGAAAGTTGTACTCCAAAGGCTAGCAAAAAGTGAAAAAACACTTTATTGTAGTCTAGACATTAGCAACATTTCAGGGCACCTGCCCCTTTATCAAGATATCCCTAAAATGTGGCTGTCTCAGTCTATCATTCTTCAAAACTGTGAAGCAAAGGGATAGGAAGCTCAAAAATTATCTAAAGCTCTTTTCCAACATCGTCAAACATAACACATATTTGCAATTATTACCTATTAAAGCTTTTATTCAATTTTCTTGTAATTTTTCTTCAAATATTTTTACTCTGCCAAACCTACGAGTTTGCTTACTGTACCGCCGCTATAATGATGTTCTACGTAGTTAGAAACATCAGAGCAGCCCTTATGCACAGTTGAATTACATTTTGCTTAACGCTTTTGCATATTAATTATTCTCTGACCGCTGCTTGTTAAATACGATGTGCAGGTTCTCTTGTGAGAACCTGCAGCCGTAGTGGGTCGAAAGGCTTCCAAAGCCTTTGATAAATCGACCCCTAAGGGGTCGATTTATCAAAGGCTTTTGCCAGCCTTTGAGCCCCTACAGCTGCAGGTTCTCACACGAGAACCTGCACGCCGTATTTTACAAGCAACTGTCATCAGACCGCTGCATTGCTGACCTATTCACCACTTCTTGCTTGGCACAATTCAATCTACCAGGTCTTTTCTGACTGGGATATTGACAGCTTCTGCCCGCGCGTGATTGGCTGTGCGCGGGCAAGGGGCGGGATTGCACATGAGCGCAAAAAAACGCTTGTATGCAATGCTGAATTCTTCCAGGAGAATTCAGACTGCCAGAGGTGAGCTGTGGCGTATATGGGCGTGTATATGCACCCCTGTCCGCCTCAGCTTGATAAATCGCCCCCTTAGTGCCCACGTTCCTTGGTCTTTTGATGATTCCCTTGCAAGATTTCACTGGACTTGCTCTGACACTGTTATGTGGCTAGCCACTTGACATGGGAGGGGGGGTTAAGTTGTAGTTTTTTATTGTTGGAAGTATAAACTTTTTTGGTATTGTTGTAATATATTTTCTAGTTTGCAAAGGTGCGGCTCTTGTCAGGCTTAACATAGAAATTTCTCTTTCCTTTTTTATTTTTTATACATATCTTCTTGTGACTGCTGCACTTATACATTTATCATTTATATTACTTGTGAAGTTCTGTGTGTACTCCAAACCTTCTTGCTTTTGTTTTAAATTTTCAGTAGCTAAAATATTTGTTTTCTGCTCATAGGTATGTTTATTTCATTAC
Organism: Bombina bombina; assembly: GCF_027579735.1. Taxonomy (NCBI): domain Eukaryota; kingdom Metazoa; phylum Chordata; class Amphibia; order Anura; family Bombinatoridae; genus Bombina; species Bombina bombina. The sequence goes on along the minus strand of NC_069507.1, from coordinate 58,633,136 downwards.
ATTTATATCTAATTATTATGATGTATTTTATTGAAGTGTTATTAGGCAAATATTTATAACCCTTTCAAATGCAGTGTCTATGTCCACATTTACTATATAGATAGATAGATACACACACAGTGTATATATTGTTTTTTCTTAGTCCATTTGAAAGAAATAACACGTGTTGCAGTACTTGGTATTATGGAGAAATGAGCGAATGCTAAGTGTCCCCCACATTACTAAATTTCTTACTGTACCATCTTGGATCGGATCGGTGCTAAGTATGCTACTGACTTCAAATGTATAAGCGGGCGTCTTTGTAATATATGTACGTTTCTACTGAATCAGTTGTAGTTTGATACTCAATGGAAAGTGGAAACGTTACAGATTAAAAAAAAATCTACAGTAAGTGTCAGTTTTACATTTTCACAGAGAGCCACTGATATTTAAATAATGTTGCAAGTGTTCCATAGGGAGTTTAACTCAGTGAAAAGCTAGATAGGTAATAAGTGAGGCAAAAAGGGAGGATGGGAGGTACTTTTTATTTAATAAAATCTCTAATGCATGCACTGAACATATTAGAGCAGGCTATTGATACACACATTTAACCCTCTGTACATGGGAAAGCAGATAACCAGTATCAGTTATTTTATACCTGATTAGATGAGTATGATTTGACTGTGCTGAGGTCTATATAATCATTTGGCCAAGTGGAACAATATCATTGTGTAAGAAATACCACACCAGGCTGCTAATGTAGTTAACACATCCTGATTCCCATATTTACGAGTGAAGAATGTTTATATATGGGGATTAGCTTTTCTTTTATTAGTTTTTCATGAGTGTCTGACAGTTACTGGAACAACACTCCACAAAGTCCTTCTTTTCATTTTATAGGACCTCCTCTAAAGTGACAGCTAAACTGAAATAATAACCAGGGTTTACACAACGGTATAGTGCTTAGGTAGGCATCTGGAGAACTACATGACAGCAAATAGTGGTTCCATATAGTGCTCTTGCAAAATTGTTGTTGCATAGTGCTTCAGAAATGGCCCGGCTCCTTAGCTTATATCTCTGCTTTTCAACAACAGATACCAAGAGAACAAAGAAAAATGATAATAGAAGTAAATGAAAAAGTTGTTTAAAATCATGAAAGAGGGAAATGTTGAGTTTCATATCCCTTTAAGGGTTATTACTATAAGATTTAAGTATATTTGTTTAGGATATGGAAGTTGGCATTTATAGCGAGATTACATACGTGGGCGTTGCCAGTTTTTAGTCGGATATTGCTATCATATAAATGCGGCACGTATATTTCACCCGTCGCCCACTATTTTTACTCCCATAAACTAGCAAGTCAGTATCACATATTCAGCGCAAGGACTTACACGGCGAAAATTGAGACATTTTACTCCATAGTCACCTCACCACACATAGGCAGGCATAGCAAGCCTTGCGCTGAGTTATATGAGCACTGTAACTGCCTAGAAGTATTAACAAGCACCTAACGCATGCACAATATCTACCTCTAAACTTCCATCCCCACACCGCAATAACTAAATTGAAATGTATTAACCCTTAATCCACCAAACCCCACATAGCAAAGTACCTATTAAAACTATTAACCCCTAATCCACCAACCCCCCCACATCACAAAGTATCTAATTACACTATCAACCCCTAAACCGCCAACCCCCACAACACAATCTACCTAATTAACCTATTAACCCCTAAACCGCCAACCCCACAACGTAATCTATCTAATTAACACCTAAACCGCCATCCACCCACAACGCAAATAATTAACCTATTCACTAAGACCCCTAACCTAACACCCCCTAAATTAATCCCAATTACATAAAATAAAAAAGACTACCTTACTAATAATTAAAAATTACCAAAATAAAAAAATCATAACTTAAAATTTAAGTAAAAAATCCTAACATTACATAGAAAATGTAGGTTATTTCTTTCTAATGACACGGTGAGTCCACGGATCATCTAATTACTATTGGGAATATCACTCCTGCCCAGCAGGAGGCGGTAAAGAGCACCACAGCAAAGCTGTTAAATATCACCTCCCTTCCCTCCAACCCCAGTCATTCTCTTTGCCTACGTTAGAGCAAAGAAGTGGTAAAGTTTAGGTGTTTGAAAGAAGATTCTTCTAGCAAAGTTATTTTTCAGAAGTGCAAGATTGTTCTGCTTTGTCCTAGAGTGTAGCCGTAGTCAATATCAGTCTCTTCAGTAGAACAGTGGTGGCTTTTAAGCAATGGGAACTTGTGGGGTACAATCCTCACTGCGCCTCCCATGTATTTAATGCTGCCCTAACTTTGTAAGCCTGAGTAAGATTACTCAGTCTTTGTTTCTTCCACAGGTCCATGTGAGGGAACTGGCCTCTCAAACCTAGTGAACTGCCTTGCTGCCTGGCAGAAGTCTAAAGGTAAGTGCTAACTTTATTTCTTCTGTTATGTGTGATCAGTCCACGGGTCATCATTACTTCTGGGATATTATCTGCTCCCCTACAGGAAGTGCAAGAGGATTCACCCAGCAGAGTTGCTATATAGCTCCTCCCCTCTACGTCACCTCCAGTCATTCTCTTGCACCCAAAGACTAGATAGGAGGTGTGAGAGGACTATGGTGATTATACTTAGTTTTTAGAACTTCAATCAAAAGTTTGTTATTTTACAATAGCACCGGAGCGTGTTATTACCCCTCTGGCAGAGTTTGAAGAAGAATCTACCAGAGTTTTTCTTATGATTTTAACCGGAGTAGTTAAGATCATATTGCTGTTTCTCGGCCATCTGAGGGAGGTAAAAACTTCAGATCAGGGGACAGCGGGCAGTTGAATCTGCATTGAGGTATGTAGCAGTTTTTATTTTCTGAATGGAATTGATGAAAAAATCCTGCCATACCGTTATAATGAACATGTATGTATACTCTACACTTTAGTATTCTGGGGATGGTATTTCACCGGAATTACTCTGTAAAAGTACATTAAACCTTTTATTAGGTATTTTTCATGTTAAACGTTTTTGCTGGAATGTAGAATCGTTTGCATTAATGAGGTACTGAGTGAATAAGTATTTGGGCATTATTTTTCCACTTGGCAGTTTGCTTGTGTTAATTATGACAGTTTCGTTTCTCTCTCACTGCTGTGTGTGAGAGGGAGGGGCCTTTTTTGGCGCTCTTTGCTACGCATCAAAAATTTCCAGTCAGTTTTTCTGCATGATCCGGTTCATCTCTAACAGAACTCAGGGGTCTTCAAACTTCTTTGAAGGGAAGTAGATTCTCTCAGCAGAGCTGTGAGACTTATATAGTGACTGTGATTTAAAACGTTGCTCTGTAATTTTTATGTTTAAAATTTAATTAGTGTTATTTTACTAATGGGAACAAACCTTTGCTAAAAAGTTGTGTTGTTTGTTAAGAGTGATGCTATAACTGTTTTTCAGTTCATTATTTCATCTGTCATTTAATCGTTTAGTGCTTCTTGAGGCACAGTACGTTTTTATTAAATAAAATTGTAACCGAGTTGCATGTTTATTGCCAGTGTGTTAAACATGTCTGATTCAGAGGAAGATACCTGTGTCATTTGTTCCAATGCCAAGGTGGAGCCCAATAGAAATTTATGTACTAACTGTATTGATGCTACCTTAAATAAAAGCCAATCTGTACAAATTGAACAAATTTCACCAAATAGCGAGGGGAGAGTTATGCCGACTAACTCGCCTCACGTGTCAGTACCTGCATCTCCCGCCCGGGAGGTGCGTGATATTATGGCGCCTAGTACATCTGGGCAGCCATTACAGATAACATTACAAGATATGGCTACTGTTATGACCGAAGTTTTGGCTAAATTACCAGAACTAAGAGGCAAGCGTGATCACTCTGGGGTGAGAACAGAGTGCGCTGATAATTCTAGGGCCATGTCTGATACTGCGTCACAGCTTGCAGAGCATGAGGACGGAGAGCTTCATTCTGTGGGTGACGGTTCTGATCCAAACAGATTGGATTCAGATATTTCAAATTTTAAATTTAAATTGGAAAACCTCCGTGTATTACTAGGGGAGGTCTTAGCAGCTCTCAACGATTGTAACGCTGTTGCAATACCAGAGAAAATGTGTAGGTTGGATAAATACTTTGCGGTACCGGCGAGTACTGACGTTTTTCCTATACCTAAGAGATTAACTGAAATTGTTACTAAGGAGTGGGATAGACCCGGTGTGCCGTTCTCACCCCCTCCAATATTTAGAAAGATGTTTCCAATAGACGCCACCACACGGGACTTATGGCAAACGGTCCCTAAGGTGGAGGGAGCAGTTTCTACTTTAGCTAAGCGTACCACTATCCCGGTGGAGGATAGCTGTGCCTTTTCAGATCCTATGGATAAAAAATTAGAGGGTTACCTTAAGAAAATGTTTGTTCAACAAGGTTTTATATTACAACCCCTTGCATGCATCGCGCCGATCACGGCTGCGGCAGCATTTTGGATTGAGTCTCTGGAAGAGAACCTTAGTTCAGCTACGCTGGACGACATTTCGGACAGGCTTAGAGTCCTTAAACTAGCTAATTCATTCATTTCGGAGGCCGTAGTACATTTAACCAAACTTACGGCTAAGAATTCAGGATTCGCCATTCAGGCACGCAGGGCGCTGTGGCTAAAATCCTGGTCGGCTGATGTAACTTCTAAGTCCAAATTACTTAATATACCTTTCAAGGGGCAAACTTTATTTGGGCCCGGTTTGAAAGAAATTATTGCTGACATTACAGGAGGTAAGGGCCACGCTCTACCTCAAGACAAAGCCAAAGCTAAGGCTAGACAGTCTAATTTTCGTCCCTTTCGGAATTTCGAAGCAGGAGCAGCGTCAACTTCCACTGCACCAAAACAGGGAGGAGCTGTTGCTCGTTACAGACAAGGCTGGAAGCCTAACCAGTCCTGGAACAAGGGCAAGCAGACCAGTAAACCTGCTGCTGCCCCAAAGACAGCATGAACCGAGGGCCCCCGATCCGGGACCGGATCTAGTGGGGGGCAGACTCTCTCTCTTCGCCCAGGCTTGGGCAAGAGATGTCCAGGATCCCTGGGCGCTAGAGATCATATCTCAGGGATACCTTCTAGACTTCAAATTCTCTCCCCCAAGAGGGAGATTTCATCTGTCAAGGTTGTCAACAAACCAAATAAAGAAGGACGCGTTTCTACGCTGTGTACAAGATCTATTATTAATGGGAGTGATCCATCCGGTTCCGCGGTCGGAACAAGGACAAGGGTTTTACTCAAACCTGTTTGTGGTTCCCAAAAAAGAGGGAACTTTCAGGCCAATCTTGGATTTAAAGATCCTAAACAAATTCCTAAGAGTTCCATCGTTCAAAATGGAAACTATTCGGACAATCTTACCCATGATCCAAGAGGGTCAGTACATGACCACAGTGGATTTAAAGGATGCTTACCTTCACATACCGATTCACAAGGATCATTACCGGTATCTAAGGTTTGCCTTCTTAAACAGGCATTACCAGTTTGTAGCCCTTCCATTCGGTTTGGCTACGGCTCCAAGAATCTTTACAAAGGTTCTGGGTGCCCTTCTGGCGGTACTAAGACCGCGAGGAATTTCGGTAGCTCCGTACCTAGACGACATTCTGATACAAGCTTCAAGCTTTCAAACTGCCAAGTCTCATACAGAGTTAGTTCTGGCATTTCTAAGGTCGCATGGATGGAAAGTGAACGAAAAGAAGAGTTCTCTTTTTCCTCTCACAAGAGTTCCATTCTTGGGGACTCTTATAGATTCTGTAGAAATGAAGATTTATCTGACAGAAGACAGATTAACAAAGCTTCTAAATGCATGCCGTGTCCTTCATTCCATTCAACTCCCGTCAGTAGCTCAATGCATGGAGGTGATCGGCTTAATGGTAGCAGCAATGGACATAGTTCCCTTTGCACGCCTACATCTCAGACCGCTGCAATTGTGCATGCTGAGTCAGTGGAATGGGGATTACTCAGATTTGTCCCCCACTCTGAATCTGGATCAAGAGACCAGAAACTCTCTTCTATGGTGGCTTTCTCGGCCACATCTGTCCAGGGGGATGCCGTTCAGCAGGCCGGACTGGACAATTGTAACAACAGACGCCAGCCTTCTAGGTTGGGGCGCTGTCTGGAATTCTCTGAAGGCTCAGGGACAATGGAGTCAGGAGGAAAGTCTCCTGCCAATAAACATTCTGGAATTGAGAGCAGTTCTCAATGCCCTTCTAGCTTGGCCCCAGTTAAAGACTCGGGGGTTCATCAGGTTTCAGTCGGACAACATCACGACTGTAGCTTACATCAACCATCAAGGAGGGACAAGAAGCTCCCTAGCAATGATAGAAGTATCAAAGATAATTCGCTGGGCAGAGTCTCACTCTTGCCACCTGTCAGCAATCCACATCCCGGGAGTGGAGAACTGGGAGGCGGATTTCTTGAGTCGCCAGACTCTTCATCCGGGGGAGTGGGAACTTCATCCGGAGGTCTTTGCCCAAATACTTCAACGTTGGGGCAAACCAGAGATAGATCTCATGGCGTCTCGCCAGAACGCCAAACTTCCTCGCTACGGATCCAGATCCAGGGATCCGGGAGCGGTTCTGATAGATGCTTTGACAGCACCTTGGAACTTCAGGATGGCTTATGTGTTTCCACCCTTCCCACTGCTTCCTCGATTGATTGCCAAAATCAAACAGGAGAGAGCATCAGTGATTCTAATAGCGCCTGCATGGCGCCTGCATGGCCGCGCAGGACTTGGTATGCAGATCTAGTGGACATGTCATCCTGTCCGCCTTGGTCTCTACCTCTAAGACAGGACCTTCTGATTCAGGGTCCATTCAAACATCAAAGTCTAACTTCTCTGAAGCTGACTGCTTGGAAATTGAACGCTTGATTTTATCAACACGTGGTTTTTCTGAGTCGGTTATTGATACCCTGATACAGGCTAGGAAGCCTGTTACCAGAAAGATTTACCATAAAATATGGCGTAAATACCTATACTGGTGTGAATCCAAAGATTACTCCTGGAGTAAGGTTAGGATTCCTAGGATATTGTCTTTTCTACAAGAAGGTTTAGAAAAGGGTTTATCGGCTAGCTCATTAAAGGGACAGATCTCAGCTCTGTCCATCTTGTTACACAGGCGTCTGTCAGAAAATTCAGACATCCAGGCCTTTTGTCAGGCTTTAGCTAGGATCAAGCCTGTGTTTAAAGCTGTTGCTCCACCATGGAGTTTAAACTTAGTTCTTAACGTTTTACAGGGTGTTCCGTTTGAACCCCTTCATTCCATTGATATAAAATTGTTATCTTGGAAAGTTCTCTTTTTAATGGCTATTTCCTCGGCTCGAAGAGTCTCTGAGTTATCAGCCCTACATTGTGATTCTCCTTATCTGATCTTTCACTCAGACAAGGTAGTTCTGCGTACTAAACCTGGGTTCTTACCTAAGGTAGTCACTAACAGGAATATCAATCAAGAGATTGTTGTTCCATCCTTGTGTCCAAATCCTTCTTCAAAGAAGGAACGTCTTCTGCACAATCTGGATGTAGTTCGTGCCCTCAAGTTCTATTTGCAGGCAACTAAAGATTTTCGCCAAACTTCTTCCCTGTTTGTCGTTTATTCTGGACAGAGGAGAGGTCAAAAAGCTTCTGCTACCTCTCTCTCTTTTTGGCTTCGTAGCATAATACGTTTAGCCTATGAGACTGCTGGACAGCAGCCTCCTGAAAGAATTACAGCTCATTCCACTAGAGCTGTTGCTTCCACTTGGGCCTTTAAGAATGAGGCCTCTGTTGAACAGATTTGCAAGGCTGCAACTTGGTCTTCGCTTCATACTTTTTCCAAATTTTACAAATTTGACACTTTTGCTTCTTCGGAGGCTATTTTTGGGAGAAAGGTTCTTCAGGCAGTGGTTCCTTCGGTATAATGAGCCTGCCTATCCCTCCCGTCATCCGTGTACTTTTGCTTTGGTATTGGTATCCCAGAAGTAATGATGACCCGTGGACTGATCACACATAACAGAAGAAAACATAATTTATGCTTACCTGATAAATTCCTTTCTTCTGTTGTGTGATCAGTCCACGGCCCGCCCTGTTTTTTAAGGCAGGTACATATTTTTTAAATTATAATTCAGTCACCACTACACCCTTGGTTTCTCCTTTCTCGTTGGTCTTTGGTCGAATGACTGGAGGTGACGTAGAGGGGAGGAGCTATATAGCAACTCTGCTGGGTGAATCCTCTTGCACTTCCTGTAGGGGAGCAGATAATATCCCAGAAGTAATGATGACCCGTGGACTGATCACACAACAGAAGAAAGGAATTTATCAGGTAAGCATAAATTATGTTTTTTTCTGGGACACATATGCAGAATAAAAGATGGCACTTTAAAATCTGTTGATGGGACAATATACATTCTCCTATTGCTAGGGGGATCATTTTATTATTGGCAGTAATAGCAGGCACTGGGGACGAGGAGATTTATGGCTCAATAGGTGGTGTGTTATTTTTTATTTTACTCCCGGCGGCTTTACAATACATTTAGCCGCCGGGAGGTTAATTTTGTAACGCCCACAATGGGTGGGATTAGCTGAGGCGGCAATTTTCTGTTGCGCGCCTTTTCCTTATACACTTCCTGTGTTCCGGAGCAGAGATAGCTTTGTCGCAGTTGAGAGCAGTGTTATGGTTACCGTACTGCAATTTACAGTATAGAGAAGTTGGGTCCGGATTATCTAATAGAATATTCACTCTGTTGCTAGTAAGGCAGGTAAGCAGCTCAGCAAAGCTAAGTTGAGGTGTAGAGGTTTTCCAGTGTGTTTTTGATGACAGCTTATTATTTTCTTGCAGAAAAATAAAGAATTTTTGTTTTAAAATTTAAAGGAACAGTAAAGGTTTTTTTTGTGTGGGGTAATTTCTAAATAATATATCAGTTTATTTATCTATTTGGTTTATTTGTGAATAATGGTGGACCAAGAGGCCCTGTAGGATGTTACATGTTCTTTATGTTTTGATGCTAACATGGAACCACCAATCCCTTTCTGTTCCTCATGTATTGAGAGAACTTTACATTACAGGGATATACTTTTTTTCTGAGCCAACATTGTCTAAGGAAGATGCTGTTCAGGAGTCTTCTGACAATGCTCAAGATATGCCTCAGCTTTCTCCTCAAGTGTCACAAAATTTATCGTCCACACATGCAGTGCCCTGTGCTTCCTCTCTTACTCCGCCTGGAGCTACGTTGCAAGACATCGCTTCTCTCATGTCCTCTGCGGTATCTGATGTGTTGTTTGCTTTTCCCATGCTGCAGGGAAAACGCAAGAGGAAATGTAAAGAATCAGTGAGTAAGGTTTCTGACACAGTCGTGGCTATCTCGAATGTTCCCTCCCAGAAATCTGAGGAGGAAGATACTTCGGTAGCATCTGAGGGTGAAATCTCAGACTCAGACAGTGTAATTCCTTCTTCTGATACTGAAGTTGTATCCTTCAGGTTTAAGTTGGAACACCTCCGTTTGTTACTTAAGGAGGTTTTGGCTACCTTGGATGACTCCGACACTACTTTTGTAGTTAATCCTAAGAAGTCTAGTAAGCTTAACAAATATTTTGATGTACCTTCCATGGTGGAGGTTTTTCCTGTACCAGATCGAGCTACAGAGATTATTGCTAGGGAATGGGAGAGACTGGGTATTCCTTTTTCTCCATCCCCTATTTTTAAGATGTTTCCTATAGCAGACTCTATCAAGGACTCTTGGCAGACAGTCCCTAAGGTGGAAGGGGCAATTTCCACTTTAGCTAAGAGGAGCACTATTCCCACAGAGGATAGTTGTTCCTTTAAAGATCTGATGGATAAGAAGTTGGAGGGGTTGCTCAAGAATATGTATGTACACCAGGGTTTACAATGGCAACCTACGGTGTGTATTGCTACCGTCACTAGTGCGGCGGCATACTGGTTTGATGCGTTGTCTGATTCTATTCGGACAGACACTCCCCTTGAAGAGATCCAGGATAGGATCAAGGCCCTTAATTGGCTAATTCCTTTATTATGCATGCTTCCCTACAGGTTATTAAGCTGGGAGCAAAGATTTCTGGGTTTGCCGTACTGGCCTGTAGAGCTTTATAGTTAAAATCCTGGCCTGCTGATGTGTCATCTAAGTCTAAGCTTTTGGCGATTCCTTACAAGGGTAAGACCTTGTTTGGGCCGGGATTGTCGGAAATTATTTCTGACATTACGGGAGGAAAGGGTCATTTACTCCCTCAGGATAAGAGGAATAAGCAGAAAGGACATCAGAGTAATTTTCGTTCCTTTCGAAACTTCAAGGGTAAGCCTTCCTCTCCCTCTACCAAGCAGGAACAGTCTAAGCCTTCCTGGAGTCCCAACCAGTCTTGGAACAAGGGAAAGCAATCTAAGAAGCCCGCAATTGACTCAAAGTCAGCATGAAGTGACTGCTCCTGATCCGGGACCGGATCTTGTGGGGGCAGACTTTCTTTCTTCGCTCAGGCTTGGGTTCGGGATGTTCAAGATCCCTGGGCGGTGGACATCGTGTCCCAGGGATACAAACTAGAGTTCAAGACCTTTCCTCCCAGGGGCAACTTTCTGCTCTCAAGATTATCTGTAGACCAGATAAAAAGAGAGGCGTTTTTACACTGTGTTTGGGACCTTTCCGACCTGGGAGTGATAGTTCCTGTTCCAATGCAGGAACAAGGTCTAGGATTTTACTCCAATCTGTTTGTGGTTCCCAAAAAAGAGGGAACTTTCAGACCAATTTTAGATTTCAAAAGTCTAAACAAATGCCTCAGAGTACCGTCCTTCAAGACGGAAACTATTCGTTCCATTCTTCCCTTGGTTCAAGAGGGTCAATTTATGACGATGGTAGATTTAAAGGACGCATACCTGCATGTTCCCATCCACAGGGATCATCACAAATTTCTGAGGTTCGCATTTCTAGACAAACATTTCCAGTCTATAGCTCTTCCATTTGGCCTTGCCACAGCTCCCAGAATTTTTTCAAAGGTTCTGGGATCCCTGTTGGCGGTGCTCCGGTTGCGGGGCATTGCAGTGGCACCTTATCTGGACAACATTCTGGTTAGGCGCCATCCTTTCAACAAGCAACATCCCACATGGAGATGTTGTTATCCTTCCTGCGATCTCAAGGATGGAAGGTGAATTTAGAAAAGAGTTCCTTAATTCCAGCTACAAGGGTAGTGTTCTTGGG